>NW_026921345.1:0-177500 GCF_032062105.1 Saccostrea cuccullata
GTATTTTTGATAAGGCTTACAGGGAATATGGCACCAAAAGAGAGTTGGGGAGCGTTTGGGGAACATCTGTAACGGTTCCCGTTACAATTAGCACTAGTTATTATTTTTCTTCCTGGGAAAATTTTGTCCGCGAGTGATCTTGTAAACTACACATCCGACTAAGGTAAAATGTTTTTAGGGTCAGTAGACATGTTATGTAGATTTGCCGAACAAAGGTCATTTTGCGCGCACGTGCTTGCAAGAGCGCGCACGTGCAACAGTAAAATGACCGACTTAATTGATATAGGCGTAACTTTTTTAATTTTTGATGAAATGCTTTGAAACTCATAATGTAAAGATATATTAGTAATATAGAAAAGATGACGTGGTCAAAATAGCAAGATCTCACGCGCATGCACGTGCGCTGCAATCTGATTGGCTAACACTAAAGTCTCAATATCTTTCTTGTTTTTTGACGAAATCCTTTGAAATTTTGAACATAGCCATGCATTAGGATATCCTACGACATAATATATAGAAATTATCATGAAAACACGTGCATGCACGTGCGCTGCAATCTGATTGGCTGAAACTTGAAATGGCTATATCTCCTTTGTTTTTTGGCGAAAAGCTTTGAAATTTAAAACAAAGTCATGCATTAGAATATCCTACAATATGATATAGAGAAATTTTCATAAAATCACGCGATTGCACGTGCGCTGCAATCTGATTGGCTGAAACTTTAAATGGCTATATCTCCTTTATTTTTTGAAGAAATGGTTTGAAATTTAAAGCATAGTCATGCATTAGGATATCCTACAATATGGCAGAAAAAAAAAAATTCATGAAATCACGCGATTGCACGTGTGCTGCAATCTGATTGGCTGAAACTTTAAATGGCTATAACTCCCTTGGTTTTCATCCAAACAGGGTGGGATTTAGAACATAGATAGATATAAGGGACTCCTACAAGAAGGTATGATCATCTTGCACATGCACACAGTTTGTCTTTTTTAAATGAAGCTTACAGGGAATATGGCACCAAAAGGGAGTTGGGGAGCGTTTGGGGAACATCTGTAACGGTCTCCGTTACAATTAGCACTAGTTATTATTATTATTCTTTTTTCTTCTTATTTCTTCTCCGGTACTTTTTTGTCCGGAAGTGATCTCAGAAACTGTTCACCCAACTAAGTTAAAACCTTTTTAGGGTTAATAGGTGTGTTGTGTAGATGTGCTGAACGAAGGTCATTTTGCGCGCATACGCGTGCACGTGCGTGCGCGTGATATGGGTGAAATGACTGATATACTTAATATAGCTATAACTTTTACAGTTTTTAATGAATTGATTTGAAACTCATTATATAATGATATATTAATAGTGTAGATAATGTGACACTGTCAAATTAGCACGAACTCACGCGCATGCACGTGCGCTTCGCTCTGATTGGCTGAAACAAAAATCTCAATATCTTTTCTGTTTTTTGACGAAATGCTTTGAAATTTAAGACATAGGCATACTTTAGGATGTCCTACAATATGATATATAACAATTGTCATGAAAGCACGCGCATGCACGTGCGCTGCAATCTGATTGGCTGAAACTTTAAAAGGCTATAACTCCCTTGTTTTTCAACCAAACAGGATGGGATTCAGAACATAGATAGACATTATAGACTCCTACAAAAGAGTATGGTCATCATGCACATGCGTGCACGTGCATGAACGTGCTCTTTGCTCTGATTGGCTGAAACAAAATTCTCAATATCTTTATTGTTTTTTGACGAAATGCTTTGAAATTTAAATCATAGGCATGCATTAGGATGTCCTACAAAATGATATATAATATTTTTCATGAAATCACGCGCATTCACGTGCGCTGCAATCTGATTGGCTGAAACTTTAAATGGCTATAATTCCCTTATTGTGCAACCAAAATGAATGAGATTCGGAACATAGATAGACATTATGGACTCCTACAAAAGGGTATGATCACCATGCACGTGCGTGCACGTGAAATGAGTAAAATTACAAATACACTGGATTAAACATATTTTTAAATACTTTTGGATTAAATGCTGTAATATTTAGTATATTAAAATATACGAATAGTGTAGACAAGATGATATGGTCATTACGCACATGCATTCAAATGCGCATGCGTGCAATGCTGAATTTAAATAAACTTGATATACTTCTGGGTAAATATTGTTAAAGTCTAAAATGCATCGTGTTTGTCTTATTTAATGAAGCTTACAGAGAATATGGCACAAAAGGGAATATTGGGGAGCGTTTGGGGAACATCTGTAACGGTTCCCGTTACAATTAGCCCTAGTTATTATGTTCCCCAAACGAAGTTGGGGAACATATTGTTTTTACTCTGTTTCTTATTATTATTATTCTTATTATTTTTCTTCTTCCTGGGAAAATTTTGTCCACGAGTGATCTTGTAAACTACACATCCGACTTAGGTGAAACCTTTTTAGGGTCAGTAGGCATGTTATGTAGAGTTGCCAAACAAAGGTCATTTTGCGAGCACGTGCTTGCAAGAGCGCGCACGTGCAGCAGGTGAAATTACCAATATAATGGATATTGCCGTAACTTTTCTATTTTTTGATGAAATTTTTTGAAACTTATAATGTAAGGATACATTAGTAGTATAGACAAGATAGCATGGTCAAAATAGCAAGATCTCACGTGCATGCACGTGCGCTTCGCTCTGATTGGCTGAAACTAAAGTCTCAATAACTTTCTTGTTTCTTGTCATAATCCTTTGAAATTTTGAACATAGTCCTACATTATGAAGATCTACCGCATGATATATAAGAAATTTCATGAAAGCATGCGCATGTGCGCGTGCTGCAAGCTGATTGGCTGAAACTTTAAATGGCAATATCTCCTTTGTTTTTTGACGAAATTCTTTGAAATTTAAAATATAGTCATGCATTAGGATATCCTACAAAATGATATAGAAAAAAAATCATGAAATCACGTGCATTCACGTGTGCTGCAATCTGATTGGCTGAAACTTTAAATGGCTATTTCTCCTTTGTTTTTTGACGAAATTCTTTGAAATTTAAAATATAGTCATGCATTAGGATATCCCACAAAATGATATAGAAAAAAAATCATGAAATCACGTGCATGCACGTGTGCTGCAATCTGATTGGCTGAAACTTTAAATGGCTATTTCTCCTTTGTTTTTTGACGAAATTCTTTAAAATTTAAAATATAGTCATGCATTAGGATATCCTACAAAATGATATAAAAAAAATCATGAAATCACGCGCATGCACTTGTGCTGCAATCTGATTGGCTGAAACTTTAAATGGCTATAACTCCCTTGTTTTTCAACCAAACAGGATGGGATTTAGAAAATAGATAGATGTAAGGGACTCCTACAAGAAGGTGTGATCATCATGCACGTGCACGCACGTGCGTGCATTTGAAACGAGTATATTTAAAAATACTCTTGAATGAGTTAAATGTTTTACTTTTGGACTGAATGCTTTAATATATAGCATATTAAAATATATAAATAGTGTAGACAAGATGATATGGTCATAACGCACATGCATTCACATGCGCTTGGGTGCAAAGCTAAAAATTGAATATAATTGGTATCCTTCTGGGAAAACGTTGTTAAAGTCAAAAATGCACAGAGTTTGTCTTATTTAATGAAGCTTACAGGGAATATGGCACCGAAAGGGAGTTGGGGAGCGTTTGGGGAACATCTGTAACGGTTCCCGTTACAATTAGCACTAGTTATTCTTATTCTTATTTTTCTTCCTGGGAAAATTTTGTCCGCGAGTGATCTTGTAAACTACACATCCGACTTAGGTGAAACCTTTTTAGGGTAAGTAGGCATGTTATGTAGATTTGCGGAATCAAGGTCATTTTGCGCGCACGTGCTTGCAAGAGCGCGCACGTGCAAAACTTAAAATGACCAATATATAATGGATATAACCGTAACTTCTCTTTTTTTTGACGAAATGTTTTGAAACTTATAATGTAAAGATATATTTGTAGTATGCACAAGCTGACATGGTCAAAATAGCAAGATCGCACGCTCATGCACGTGTGCTTCGCTCTGATTGGCTGAAACTAAAGTCTCAATATCTTTTTTGTTTTTCGATAAAATCATTTGAAATTTTGAACATAGTCATACATTAGGGAGATCTACAGTCTGTAATATAAAATTTTTCATGAAAGCATGTGCATGCACATGTGCTTGCAAGAGCTCGCACGTGCAACACGAGGAAGTCCAATATAATTGATACAGACGTAACTATTAAAATTATTGATGAATTGCTTTGAAACTCATTTTATAAGTATATATTAGTAGTATGCACAAACTGACATGGTCAAAATAGCAAGATCGCACGTGCATGCACGTGTGCTTCGCTCTGATTGGCTGAAACTAAAGTCTCAATATCTTTCTTGTTTCTTGTCATAATCCTTTGAAATTTTGAACATAGACCTACATTATGAAGATCTACGGCATGATATATAAGAATTTTCATGAAAGCATGCGCATGCCCGCGTGCTGCAATCTGATTGGCTGAAACTTTAAATGGCTATATCTACTTTGTTTTTTGACGAAATGCTTTGAAATATAAAACATAGTCATGCAGTAGGATATCCTACAATATGATATAGAAAAAAAATCATGAAATCACGCGCATGCACGTGTGCTGCAATCTGATTGGCTTAAACTTGAAATGGCTATAACTCCCTTGTTTTTCAACCAAACAGGATGGGATTTAGAATATAGATAGATGTAAGGGACTCCTACAAGAAGGTATGGTCATCATGCACGTGCACGCACGTGCGTGCATTTGGAACGAGTGAAATGAAAAATACATTTGAAAGAGTGATTTTTCATACTTTTGGACTGAATGCTTTAAT
This sequence comes from Saccostrea cuccullata, assembly GCF_032062105.1. Classification (NCBI taxonomy): domain Eukaryota; kingdom Metazoa; phylum Mollusca; class Bivalvia; order Ostreida; family Ostreidae; genus Saccostrea; species Saccostrea cuccullata. The sequence goes on from NW_026921345.1 coordinate 4,885, forward strand.
ATATTGTATATTAAAATATGTAGATAGTGTAGACAAGATGATATGATCATAACGGACATGCATTCACATGCGCACGGGTACAATGCTAAAATTTGAATATAATTGGTATCCTTCTGAGAAAACGTTGTTAAAGTCAAAATGCACAGAGTTTGTCTTATTTAATGAAGCTTACAGGGAATATGGCACCAAAAAGGAGTTGGGGAGCGTTTGGGGAACATCTGTAACGGTCCCCGTTACAATTAGCACTAGTTTTAATTCCCTTTTCCTTCACCTCCTCAAATAGCCAGTGAAGGTCTTTGAAAATGTCACTGGCTCTTTGACACTCAAGGTATATGTTTAGCCTGTAAAAATTATGTGTTATACGTTCATATTTTATGTACAATAATATACCAGTTTATTTCTTCTTGTAAATAAAATGTTTGAAATCTGTACAATGTACCTGTCAGGAGATGCACTAAACATTTTCAAGTTGGTAGGTGAATCCTTGTAATTTGCCTCAAGATATGTTGTATACATGTGGCAGTTAACAATAAAAAGGGTGTGCTGGGGAAATGGGACCTCAGCTCAACAAGTCTGGCAAATGTAGATCTAAATGTTTCACGTAGATTAAAATTGAAGTATCATGCAATAGTCATTTACTACTTAAAATATTTCTGTTTATTTTATTTGAACATAGAAATTCTATTTCATTCAGAAGAAAAATATTTAGGTTGAGGAGTTAATTAATTAAAGTAAAAAAACAATGGAAAGGTTTTAATAAATAAAACACATCAAATTATCTTTTGTTGAATGATTGTGAAGTTTCCTTACCATGATTCCATAATGTGTGCCTCATCTATTGCTATAAGGTAGGCACTCTCTTTATAAATCTTAGAACCCAACAGCATGTCTTTTCAGGAATCTATATCTAGTAAAGTCTTTAGAGACATATGCAGCACAGAACAGAAAATTTCCCTTTCTTGACTCCTACATTGAAAAACAATATTTCAAAGGCTCATTACAACAGATGTGTATACACATCATCATCTACGTATTGTTTCTATATATTTTGACATACTTTTGTAAAGGAAAAATTTAGATATTTATTGCATTGTTTTTAAATTTTGGCCTTTAAGCACTCTTTATTAAGAAATACAGGAATGTATTGATTTAAATTCTAACATTATCCACAATATATATAAATACCTTCCACTACTTCTGAGGACATTTCATCTTTTGCTTGTATAACTGCTGTACTGATTCCATGATTGGCATTATGTTTGCACTGGTCAAGCATTAAACTCTTTAATGGCGAGACCAGAATACATGTATGGTGTAATTTGTTACTAAGTCTGTCAAATATCAAGGGTGGTAAAAGATAGCATATTCTTTTACAAAACCCTGTTGGAAAAACACCAACTGTGTGATTATGTTTTAGAATACTATCTACAACCCGTAGCTGTTCGTCCTTAAATTCAAATTGAAATGAAATTTCTCTTTAATTTCGTTGTTAAATATTTTGGTGACATTTGTGGGTCGCGCCATTTTGTCACACTGCAAAACTAACAACTACCTTAAGCCTCTGATTATTTATACCAATATTTTGACAAAAAATTAATTGAAAGTGTTTGCGTTTTCTCTGAAAAATCATTTAAATGTGTTTAAAAAAGAATAAAAGTCAAAGAAAAGTGTTGTCAAACTTTCTTTTGTACGAAAACGATAGAAAAACGAGGAACCGGTACTTTGTTTACGTTATCAACACGTGTGTTCCACATTCCATATATCACGTGTCTTTTTAGCGAGATCTCCAGATTGGCGAGATCTCACTAAGAGGTCAAAATGGCTGTCGAATGGCAGAAAGTTCAAAACAATCGAGTTCGTCGGCCTGTAGAGACGATTACAGAGGGTTAAAAGGTGGATAAAATGTACAGGTTTGTAGTAAAATATGTTTAGACTTGGGGAATAAACGGTAGCTGAGTGATCAATGATGGAAAGTGTAGATATTCATCCTCAACCGAGCGCAAAAAATCTTGCGCCGTAAATTGCACCTTTTTTGCATTACACCTGTACGGGATCTGTAGCGTTATGGTCAAAGACTACTATATAAAACCATAACGCTACAGATCTGCAGCTAGCCAATTACCCAACGCTTTGCGGAAAGTTTGGTTGGAATTGACCCAGTGGTTCTGGAGAAGAAGTTAAAAATGTGAAAAGTTTATAGACAAGACGGATGGACTACAGAGAAATTGTGATCAGAAAAGATCACTATCGGCTCAGGTGAGCTGAAAATGACGTCAATGCATGTTGCATGGTACCGTTACGGCATAGAAGGAAAGATAATTATACAAATTACCTGTAATACTGGTTTTATTATTTTTATGCCCCCGAAATCGAAGATTTGGGGGTTTATAGTTTTTGTCGTGCCCGTCTGTCTGTCTGTCCGCAAAAACTTTAACCTTGCCCATAACTTTTGTTTTAGTGAAGCTATGACTTTCATATTTCACATGTGTATTTCTTGCGACAAGACCTTTCCTTGGGTAGACCAAACTTGACTTTTTGACCTTGGAGTTTGACCCACTTTTCTACAAAAATTTGAACGGTAGACACTAGGACCTTCATATTTCACATATTTCTTCTTTATGGAAAGACTTTTTTTTATTGGATACCAACAATTTTGACATTTTGACCTTGAATTTGGACATACGTATGAAAAAACTTTTACCTTGACCATAACTTTTGAACGGTAAAGACTCGGGCTTTCATACTTCATATATGTAATCCTTGTGAAAAGACCTTTCATTGTATACCAAGAACTTCACCCTTTGACCTCGAACTTGGAATTTGACCTACTTTTAAAACCAAACCTAGACTATAACTTTTTAAGGGCTAGGGCTAAGGCTTTCATACTTATATTTATCCTTGTGACAAGACCTTTCATGGAATATCATTATCCTTTTCATTGACCTTCACCCTGGGAGTTTGACCTACCTTTCAAAGACGTATCCTTGGCCATAACTTTTGAACAGGTGATGCTAGGGCTTTCATATTTCACAATCACATTTCTTGTGAGAGGACCCTACTTTGGAACTCATATATTTAATTTGCATTCAAGAAAAGTTTAGTCTTCGCTATATTGCTATGAGGGGGCATCAGTGTTTCACAAACACATCTTGTTTATTTCTCAAATAACAGGTAGATTTGTTTTTAGAAAAAAAACAACAATGTGACACACACAATCTATTTTTTTTCTACCAATGAAAGTTGCAGATATATAGAATTTGTCTTAACGAATCCGTTAACACCGCACACGTTAAGTGAACGTTACCGGAAACGTTTAGGAATAATGTTTAAATTATATTATCACATCCTTTAGGGTATCCGTAAGGTTTATGTAGCTGTGGATGGCCTTGTGAATAAGGTCTCGAATTTAATTATTGGATTGAAACATTTAGCAAAGCAACTGACTATTCGACACTAGCGTCAATGTTTAAAAATTGAATAGACTATTCGACACGAGTGATAATGTTCAAAAATTGAATTGATATTATAACTGACAATGTACAACACTATATAAAGACCATTATTTTCGTTATCGATACGATTTAGAAGGCATGCATTCATCATCCTTAATATTCATAGTTTTTCTCTAAGCTTCAAGTGGATTTGATACCGTCTTCTTTATTTCAGTAAGAACTGCAATTAGTCGTGACTTGTCAATCTCCTCAATGAAAAATTCAACTTTTCCCCACTTCTTGAATCTTCTTCGTTCCTTCCAGTCGGACATATTTCCTTCGGTATATCCTGGTACAAACAAAAAGGCCTTCACCTTCAAAACAGGTACTTCAAATCCATCCACTCCAAAAGTTGTACCCCATTTTGTTTTGCATTCTTTGCAACGAATGATTCTCTTTTTGAATCTGGATATCTCGTCTGTTTCTTCAAATGTACAGCGATCTTCAAAGTTTTGGTCTATTACAACCCTGTGCTGCCCTGTGAAGATCCTGATATCATGGCTCATCACAGCAAACTTCTGACATACCCAACAAATCATGGCAAAGGAATTATTTATTTTTTCGACAGTGTTCTCTAAAAAGAAAGCCCCAATCTCTGCACTCTTGATTTTAAGCTGTTGTTCCAGAATCTTTCTGTGTCGATCTTCTGTTTTCATATCCTCCAGACGGTCAAAAGCACGTGCCATCAAAAGGGCTTTCTGTAGACTTGTTTCCTCACGGCGCTGGATTGTCTGGTCGGATATATGCGTTACCATGGAACCATGTTTTCTAGCACGGCCTACAAAATAAAGAGCGGTTTCAACTCATCAATTTAAAACAGCTTATTTTTTATTTAAAGTGAAAAAAACAAACACAAACAAAAAGCTTCTTTTATCACCGAAGCAGCTCCGATTTAACTTGAAACTGATACAGTATGTCGAAAAGAGTCCCGGCAATGGTTGCAAAAGGAGTGACAATAATATCCAAATAATATGGTAATATCTCGAATAAAGGTAGTATTTTTAAATAAAATGGTATAAGAGTGACAATAGGCTCTCGGCATGAAAATTGTAATTCTTCTCAAATTCCTATGTAGAAAATTTGACTAAAACAATGACAAATTGTGTAACTGCCTAAAACAATGGCTAATTGAATTATACCAACGTTTATTTTAACTTCAAATACCCTCTCTTTATTTTTTCTACCAGGAGAATTTACTCTGATCTGTTTTTGCCAAAAGATGATAAAAACATACTTTGAATTAAACAAGAGGCCCATGGGTCTTATAGGTCACCCGAGTATCATATAACAATTTTCCAACAATTGAATTGGTTCGTGTTTTTTTTTGAAAGAGGCACTATTGCTTATCATAATTATACACTTAGCTTGCTTACACAAGTTATTTAATACCCAGAGCCCAGAGGTATATCAGAGTAACAAAGAGAAAATGTATTTCCTCTTTATAATAAGTTGTGCACCCCCCCCCCCCCCCACACACACAGAGGAACCACTGACCCTTGGGGCACTTATTTCAAAATTCTGGAAAATTTATCATAAATTTTATTTTATCATAAATGGTTGATTAATACCAAAAAGCAGTTTTCAAAGCATTAATTTCAGTATTTTCATACTATGTAACCCCCACCCCCACCACAGGTATGCCTGACCCAAGGGCCCTGGAATTCACAATTTTAGAAAAAGGCAACTTTCATCATCATTAATATGTACTAAGAACATTAGCATAATACTTAGAAGCAAAGGAAAAGATTTTCAAAGAGTTCTTGCATTTTCACTAAATAATCATCAGAGCCCTGCCCTTACACCAAAACCCCTGACCTAGGGGCCCCGAAATTCACAAATCTGGAAGAGGCATCCTTCCTCATCATAACTATGTACATAGTTCCCTGTTTAAATTCCCAGGAGCAGAGAAGATTTCAAAGAATTAATGTATTTTCACTATAGAACCGATAGAGCCCCACTCTAGCAACAGAACCCTTAACTAGGGGCGATGAAATTCACAAGTTTGGAAGAGGCAGCCTTATTAAACATAACTATGTATTTTGTTAGTTTATTTAATACCCAGAATGAGAGAAGAGGATTTTCAAATAATGTGTTTTCACTATATAATCAATAGAGCCCCGCCACAACCCCAGTATCCCCAGCCAAGGGGCTTTGAAATTCACAATTTTGGAAGAGGTAGCCTTTTTCAATATAACTATGTACTTGGCAATTTTAGCTCACCTGAGCCGAAGGCTCAAGTGAGCTTTTCTGATCAAAATTTGTCCGTCGTCTGTCGTTGTTGTCGTCGTCGTAAACTTTTCACATTTTCATCTTCTCAAGATTCGCTGGGCCAATGGTGGGGCCACAATAGCCAATCAAAGTTTTACATAGGAATTAAAAACAGGGAAATCTTAAAAAAAATTTCACAAGTACTGCAAAGCCATGATTAGTGATATTTTTATGGAAGCATCCTCAGATACTGTAGATTCTAGTTTGTTCAAATCATAACCCCCAGGGATAGGGTGGGGCCACAATGGTTGATCCAAGTTTTACATGAAAATTATTTTTAAAAAAAACTTTTTTCCTAAAGAATAGCAAAGCCATGATTTAGTATTAGAATTCAAGACCCTCTCCCCTCCCACCCCTTCAGTAAACTTTTCAATTCTGACCTAATCAGTGTATTTTCCTAGCCGATGTGCTCAGGTGAGCGATGTGGCCCCTGGGCCTCTTGTATTTAATACCAAAGAGCAGGGAAGAAGAATTTCAAAGAAATAATTCATTTTCACTACATAATCTATACAGCCCCGTCCTAACACTAGAACCCCTGACCCTGGGCCATGAAATTCACAATTTTGGAAGAAGCAGCTAGCCTTATTCAACATAACTATGCATTTGGCTTGTTTATTAAATAACCCAGGAGCAGAGAAGAAGATTTTCTAAAAAATTATGCATTTTCACTACATAATCTATTTAGTCACGCCCTAACACCTATAAATCCCTGACCCCGGACCTATGAAATTCACAATTTTGGAAGAAGCAGCCTTATTCAACATAACTATGTACTTGGTTATTTTATTTTATGCCCAGGAGCAGAGAAGATTTTCAAAGGAATAATACATTTTCACTTTATAATCTATTTAGCCCCACCCTAGCAATTTCGGTAGAGGACTCAATGCTGATTACAATCATGCAAACAGTTTCACTGCTTGATGTACAATAGTAAAGAGGAAGATTTTTGAAGATCGCATTAATTTTAGTGGATTTTGGCCCCGCCCCTCAGGCTCCAGGGGGCAGAGATCATGAAATTTATAATTTTGTTTTGCTTTACCCATAAATACTTTATGCCAAATTTGGTAGAAATTGACTGAGTGGTTGCAGAGATGAAAATGTTCAAATGTTAAAGCACGACGCCGGACAAAAACGGATAGCAATAGGTCACCTGAGTCTACTCAGGGGACCTAAAAAGAGCATTAATTACAAATGAGAGTACAACTTAATCTTGAACGTCACGATAGTTTAACACATAAACAGCCACCCGCGTTCTGCCGTGGGTAGAGCGTCTGTTCTAAAGTCGGGGGGTAGTTGACTCTGACGCTGCGGGGTCGAATCCACAGTGGAACGTGGAGACCAGTCCTTTGGATGAGGCTTTAAAATCGAGGTCCCGTATCGCAGGTGTCGCCACGACGCGATACGATTGAATCCATGTTGTATACCGTCCCTCTCGAGAATTTTTATACCCCCGCTCCGAAGGAGAGGGGGGTTTACTGTTTTACCCTTGTGTGTCTGTCTGTCTGTCCGTAACAAATTTTCGTCGCAGTTTTCTCAGCAACTACTCATCGCAGATGCTTGAAATTTTAACACATCTTCTCTGAGGCATGCCATATGGTGGGATACATTTTCGCTCAAATCCGATGTCAACTTCCTGTTTGTCTGTGCGTCTGTCCGTTTCATACATAACAAATTTTGTCGCAGTTTTCTCAGCAACTACTCATTGTAGATTCTTGAAATTTTAACACAATCTTCTCTAAGGTATGCCATATGTTGGGATACATTTTTGTTCAAATCGGATATTAACTTCCTGTTTGTCTGTGCGTCTGTCCGTTTCATACATAACAAATCTTCGTCGCAGTTTTCTCATTAGCTATTCATAGCGGATGCTTGAAATTTTATTACATTCTTTGTTGAGGCATGCCATATGGTGGCATTAATTTTGATATGAATCTGATGTCAACTTCATATTTTTCTGTGCATCTGCCTGTAATTGAACTTGTGTATATTAACATGATAGTGCTTATTTACATCAGAGCGGGGGGTATTACTAGTGAGCATTGGCTCACAGATTTCTTGTTCACTCATTTTCCGCCACTTGCCGATGGAGAGCTGCAAATTTTGTCCTATGCTCGGCACTCGGGCCCATTGAGCAGTAGGGGGGTGGTGTCTTTTGTGCCTCACCTACTGCGACATGGGGCCTGGGTTTATACGAAGGACGAGTCTCCACGTCCCACATTGGGATTCTTACCAGCGACTCAAGGATCAAGTCCTTACTTCGCGACTGTTGTTTTAAGAAGATTTGCCGTTTTCCATATCCGCTGATTTTCTGAACAAGGCACAAACTACATTTTCTTGTTCAGCGTAAAACCAAACTACAAACCCCCTGGTATCTTTTATAGGTTCTAAGCTGGGTACTTTTTCATAAAAACAGTTATTTTTTAATTGATTTTTGAAGTGCATTAATATCGGTCATAGATCGACCTGAACCACCTGTTCGAAGTAAAATGTAAACATATACGTAAACAAAGGTTTATAATTGTAGATTAAATTTACACATTTTCTACAATGGAAGATTACGTGGATTGCGATTGATAACCCATCCACGCCAACCATAATCTGTTTCTTTCGGAAAGGATCTGAAAAAAAGCACACTTTAGCCACTTCCTATAGGGTCTACCCGATATCCTTCGAATGGGTCAAACTACGTGTCCTGAATTGAATTTAGTAACATTGTTGGGATGTGGAAAGTATGTTCAATGTTTGTACAAGATTTCAATCCACATGTATTTTAGAGTAGAGGGTATGTTTGTCAACATTTGAATCTGTGTATTTTGGAGAAGTTTTAACTAGTACTACCTAATTTCTTTTAATACCAAGTAAGGTTTTGCACCTAGTCTTGTTTTTAAAAAAGTTTTCTTTATTTAATTGTTGATGTTAATTGTCCTCTGAGGGTGTTTTAATGAACATGTATAAAGAAATTATAAGGGCCCCGCTCGGCGGGCGCCCTATAGTGATCAGTCTGTCCGTACGGGTGTCCGTCCGAGATCTCTTGTCCGGAGCATATTTTCTCTCTCCTTGGCCCAATCTGGCTCATACTTCACCCACAGAGTGCATTTGGGTAACTGGTGTGCAGTGACCTTGAACCATGTTTCTAGGTCAAAGGTCAAGGACATAGCAGAATTATTTGAAAAATCCTTGTCCGGACTATATCTTCCCTCTCTTTGGCCCAATCTGCCTCATACTTCACCCACAGAGTGCCTTTGGGTAACCGGTGTGCAGTGACCTTGAACCATGTTTCTAGGTTAAAAGTCATGGTCACAGCAGAATTATATGAAAAATCCTTGTCCGGACCATATCTTCTCTCTCTTTGGCCTAATCTGCCTCATACTTCACCCACATAGTGCCTTTGGGTACCCGGTGTGTAGTGAATTTGAATCATGTTTCTTGGTTGAGGGTCAAGGTCGTAGCAGAATTATGTGAAAAATCCTTTTCCGGAGCATATCTTCTCTCTCCTTGGCCCAATCTGCCTCAAACTTCATCCACAGTGTGCCTTTGGGTAACCGGTGTGCAGTGACCTTGAACCATCTTTCTAGGTCAAAGGTCATGGTGATAGCAGAATTATATGAAAAATCCTTGTCCGGACCATATCTTCTCTCTCTTTGGTCCAATCATACTTCACCCACATAGTGCCTTTGGGTACCCGGTGTGCAGTGACCTTGAACCAAGTTTCTTGGTTGAGGGTCAAGGTCGTAGCAGAATTATATGAAAAATCCTTGTCCGGAGCATATTTTCTCTCTTATTAGTCCAATGTTGCTCATACTTCACTCAAAGAGTGCATTTGGTCACTGAATATGCAGTGACCTTGAACAAAGTTTCTAGGTCAAAGGTCAAGGTCAAAAATAGACTCTCTTTTTAGAGTATTTGTTAGCTGCCTAATTTCTTTCCCTCAAGTCCACTCAGCCTCAAACAAATTGACTGGATATGGAACATTTGTGATTTTCCTTCCATATTATGATAGAGGATATGCAACAATTCTCATACAGGTTACATTTCTAAAAGTTTTTTAAATTGTATTATTTTTCAGGGAGTAATACTTTTTGTCCCCTTTAATTTCAAACACCTTCAAAATAAACCTTTTTCAGCTAGTTAAATTTTCATGTTCATTGCTAAAAGTGGGGCCCTTTGAGATGGCCATCATCTCAATGATATCTAGTTTCCTAATTACTACGTGAAGAAGCATAAATTGAAAGCCGATCATTTCAATACGAACCACTCATTTGCATTATATCTGCCTCGTTCCCCGTGTAATTATATGTTATGATGAAGTTACAGTCCGGGACATCAATTCCCTCACTTCCAACAGACGTAGCTACTAATAAATTTATTTTTCCTTCTCTGTAGTTCTTTAAGGTGTTTGCTTTCTCTTCATCCTGCATTCCTGTAAGAGGAGAGATAATATTAACTTTAATTCACACTGCACACAATTAATTATTGTAAGTAGTGTTGGCAAAGAGTAACCGGTTAACCGTCCAAAGATGCGAGTATCGGTTAGTAAAATGCTACATGTATTCGGTTACTCGGATAAAAATACATTTTTCATAGTAAATACATATAAAACTAGAGGTACTGTGAGCACTGAGCTCACTAAATGATACCCCCCGCCTCCCATATGATTATAATGGCAAAATGCATGTTTTGCTCGTACATGTAAACAACTCGGACGGGCAAAGGGAAGTAACTCTAAAATAGAAATCAAAGTACTCAGAAGTACAGAGAGCCGGGCTCATTTACAGAGTGGAATGAATTTCTTACATGAATCACGTATATCTTCTGATGAAAAAAATATTTTAAAACTATCAATATAAATGATAAGACAGTGACAGTGAGTTTTTCAATCCTAATACCACGGTCCGATTTTGTCAGAATCAGACTTAATCTGGTACCGCAGCTGAATGTAAAAAAAAAACAGGCCCGTCTGGTTCCCTCTCCTGTTTTACCTCGTATGTGTAGAGAACTACGATAACACTGATTATCAAAAATCCTTACGCTAATGAACTATGTTCTTTGACTTAGGACTGAAGTTTTCAAAGTCATTACTACTAATGTTTATTTATGATAGATAAAACTTCGTTTTATTTTTGTTGCTTTATTTAGCGTTTGTATTATCTCAAAAGCAGTTGAGAGGAAGAACTATATTTTTGCACGTAACTTTAAAATGGCGACTATTGGGTTGACTTCCTGCCTTGAACAGGATGACATAAGTCGGCAATTGTTCTTTCAGCAATAAGCCCGGCTAATAAGACACAATATGAATATAATGGCAGTGCCCATTTTGCTATGGGAAACCCAAAATATGTGTCGGATCAAAACGTGAAATAGGAGATGCACAATGGCAATATGAAATAAAGATTTTTTGAAAGTTTCATCAAATCCATTCAGTGGTATGAGAGGAGTTGCGGATGAGAGATAGGTACCCGAAAGCGTAACTGACGGACGTACATTATTTATTAATTAAAATACTGAAGAAAATACTTTTTCCGTCACCAAAATCATGGACATTTTGAAATTACGTCATCATCTTATCGACGTTATAATAAGCCTTTTATTAAACAGAATTTTAAACTTGACCTATCAAAGATAGATGTTGGGGATATACAAGCCATTTGGCCCTTTCCAAGATTTTTCCACGTTAGCTTCCGCGCACGATTGATTTTGAGGTTATGAAATGAAAAACAAAAACAACTAAAAATTAACAATATTACTTTCTTGGTATTTTTCTCGGAAAGAAATTTATTGTTTTTTATATTTTAGAGTGGGCGATTTACAAAGAATAAAAATTATAACAATAGACCCTTTTGTTGAACTGTCAGACTCTCATGATCAAAAATACAGATTTCTGACAAAAACACTTGTCAAATATCCTATCTTTCATCACTGGAATTTTTAGCTCTTCTGAGCCAAAGGCTCAAAGAGCTAATGCTATGGCCATTTGTGCGGTGTGCGTAAACTTTTCAGAATATGGGCCATAACTCAAGAACCCTTTCGCAAATCAGTGTCAAATTTTTCACAGGGTATTCTTGGCCCAAGGGCTCCCATTTATACTAAAATAAGGGTTGGGACCCTTAAACAAGGGGAGATAATCAGGAAAACAAAACCAAAAGTACTGGTTCCCGAAAAATCTTCTCCAGAACCACCAGGCAGATTTTCACGAAACTTACATACAAGGATCAGGATATGTGGAAAATTAAAATTTGCACGGGGAATTACCCTGGGGCAAAGGGCGTGGTCTCAAGGTCATTTCAAAGTTGACCTAATGTTACGCTACAAGTACTAGGATCATGAAATCTTGTAAGTTGATGCATCTTAGGACTTCACATCATCTTAACTCAAAAGTAGGTCACAGTGACCTACTTTTTAAATTTTGCGGGCATTTATTTTCAAATTGATTTGGGGACATATTTTGGATACTTTAAGGCCTATGATAATCAAACTTTGTCAGTTGATGCATCTTGGGTCCTCGAACAAGGTCAACTTAAAAGTAGGTCACCGTGACCTACTTTTTGAATTTTATGGCTTATCTTTTCTAAAACATGTGAACCCATTATTTCAGACACTAAGAGATTAAGAATCATCAAATTTTGAAAGTTGATGCATCTTGGCGCCTTAAAACATATTTATGAAAAATTTATGAAAAATTAGGTCACTTTGACCTAATTTTTGAATTTTTCAGGCATATGTTTTCAAATTGTTTAAAGGGCATATTTTGAATACTTTCAGACCTATGATCATCAAACTTTGTCAGTTGATGTATCTTGGGTCTTTGAAAAATGTCGACCCAAATGTAGGTCACGGTGACCTACTTTTGACATTCTATGGCTATATTTAAGTATCTCTGGTACTTATTGACTTAGAATCATCAAACTTTGACAGTTGATGCATCTTGGGTTATCTGATATTGTCGACCAAGATGTAGGTCACGGTGACCTACTTTTGACATTTTATGACTATATTTAAGTATCTCTTGTACTTATTGGCTTAGAATCATCAAACTCTGTCAGTTGATGCATCTTTGGTTATCGGATATTGTTGACTTAAAAGTAGGTCACAGTGACCTACTTTTGACATTTTATGGCTATATTTAAGTATCCCTAGTACTTATTGGCTTAAAATCATCAAACTTTGTCAGTTGATGCATCTTGGGTTTTCGGAGAATTTTGATAAAAAGTAGGTCACAGTGACCTACTTTAGACATTTTATGGCTATATTTATGTCTCTGGTACTTATTGGCTTAGAATCATCAAACTTTGTCAGTTGACGCATCTTGGGTTTTCGGATATTGTCGACCAAAATGTAGGTCAAGGTGACCTATTTTTGACATTTTATGACTATATTTAAGTACCTCCGGTACTTATTGGCTTAGAATCATCAAACTTTGTCAGTTGATGCATCTTGGGACTTCGGAAAATGTCGACCCAAAAGTAGGTCAAGGTGACCTTCTTTTGACATTTTATGGCTATATTTAAGTATCTCTGGTACTTATTGGCTTAGAATCATCAAACTTTGTCAGTTGACGCATCTTGGGTTTTTGGAGAATGTCGACCAAAACGTAGGTCACGGTGACCTACTTTTGAATATCTCAATTGACTTAGAATCATCAATCTTTGTCAATCAATGCATCTCGAGGCCTCAGAAAATTTTAATAAAAAAGTGGGTCACCCTGACCTATGGTATTTCATAGTTATATTATATCATCAGTTTTAACTGGCTAAGAATTATCAAACTTTGTTAGGTAATGCATTTTGGGTCTTATGATACTTAGAGTTGGAGGCTTCAAAGAAGTGACAGATTGTACTATTTATCAGAAGAGCGATTCAAGGCCTTTGGGCCTCTTGTTTGAGAATAGGAGATGATTTTTCTAATTTATGTTGGTCTTTTCACCATATCTGCAAAACAATGCATCAATCCTGTTTTGCGTGGTTGTATACATTGTTAAATTACTCCAACCAATCTTTAAAAATATGTTAACTTGCCATACTCCGACCGAATGACTAAAATTGACCCAACTCAGTTTTATTATTTTCTTTTACATTCCATGACACAATATTTTTTTTTCTTATTATTCCTCTTAACCTCTCAAAAAATATGTTGAAATTTTCTATACAAGAGGTTTCCCATCTGCCTACCGACCTAATAATTTTACCCCGAGTCGGGAGAGGGCAAGCAGAAATTATTTTTCAAAGATGGCCTTTTATGCTTTTATGCCTTTTACATGCTGCGGTATTGGGTAGTGTGAAATCGTCGTTTGTAAAGTTAATAGGATGTCAGTTTGCGAATAGGCTATAAAAATATATAAAAATTCAGAAAATAAAGTGTTATCTTTAGTATTGAAAAAAGGAGTTAAACAGAGAGTTGACTGTTTCTTTAAGGACAGACGAGACGTTCCTTAATAGCAGATAAATTTTTCTAAGAGTTTGCCATTGAAGTGTTGCTACTTAAACATGTTTACTCACAAAAAATTGAGGTACCTTACCAGGCATTTTTGCAAGATACCAGGGGTAGTTTTTCTTATATAATCCTTTGGGGGAGAAAAATAATTTTCCAATATCAAATGTCTGAGTGTTTGGATTTTTTAAAAACTTTTAGAAACTGGTTTAGACATCAGAATGTTATTAAAATTTTGAATATTTTTCATACATTACGAAAATATACAAAACAGATTTTGAGGAACGTCTCGTGTGACCTTAAGACGATTTTTTTTCTTGCTTAAAGATGAAAGCATCACGCATATACGTAGACATACGCCATTTTCGATATTACTATCTATGATACCGGCACTGGAGTATACTTTTCGCATTCATTACACCTTGTCACGGGTATCGGCGTGGAATGTCGACTTGTGTTCGTGCTTGTTATTTACCATTACCTTTGTTTACATTTTATTGCAGTTACGTGTATTTGTGTTTGTATACTGCACTGACCTGTGCAACTGTTGTAAGTTTCTTTGGTTTCTTATTCGTCTGCATTAGGAGAAGTACACAGTGCGAGTTATTTTTTGTACTTTATAATATATGTCCCTCTACAACAGTGACAATTAATTATACTGAACAGTGACTAAGTGAGCGGCTTTATTTAGGGGCCTTCAGATATAGAGAGAGACAAATCGAATACTGCGGATTAATTCCTATAACAAATCATGCAAATCGTGTTCAGCTTTAATAAGGGGGTGGGCTCGCTCCTGTGATGCATGCTTTAAGTAATTTAGTACCCTGTCGACCTACCTTCGCTAGTGTCACTAGATTTACTGCCAGTAAATGGCGCAGCTCTGTACCCTATCATTGCTAGCTCTTCTGATATGTACTGTGATAGTGCAAAAGCCGTTGCTCTAGTCTCTACAAAGATCATTCCTCTAACACTCTCACCAAGGTCAGAGTTAAGATCGACCAAGTGGTTCCTTAACATCTTGAGATGAGGGTTGATCATTTCACTCAGTGCCTGGAGCTCCTGACACACTTCTAAAATGAAAGTTATATATATTTTTTTTAAAAAGAAGAGTTGCAGTCCGAGGCAGCAGAATTTTAATGTAGTTTTGAATGTAATTTTTATGTGTCCTAACATCTGACCTTCATTATACCGTAAAAACCGTGTTTCTACTTCCTCTTCATTCAGATTATGATGTTCCATTAACGGAATTTGATGCTGATTTTTGTCATCTTCAAACCTTCGCCTCAAATAGTCAGCAACATGTGCGCTGTTCATCAAATAATTAACGCCTAGGGCTTCGTTATAAGCCTTCCAATAAGAAAGAAAACATTGCTTTTGTAAACAAAGCAACAAATGAACTGTTTCTCAGCGAAATTCTTAATGCATTAAACACTTAGTGAATGACATCTTGTATTTTGTATCTATATGTAAATCAAACGTACTTGCAAAGTGTTGCTCTCATTTTTATTGCTAATCATACTACAAAAAGTACGGCTGATGATTTTTATCTAAAAATTTTATAGTAAGCAGAGATTTTACACTAACCGACAGATGAGTAAGGGCTACGTGTAGCTTTCTAAGGAGCTTTGGATCACTCTTTAGTTTACATATCACTCTGTTTCTGAAGTGGATTGTCCATTTCTGATACTGTTTGCCATCTTTTTTCTTTGGTTTTCTGTCCCATTGTTTCTTGAGTTTTGGCTGATTTACCACTAAAAATGTCAAAAAGCTTTCAACTGTAACGGTCAATTTTTAGCTTTTTACCTGTTAGCCATACCTGTATATTAATTAAACTGTGTTAAACTTAAGATGCCTTTAGTCCTACTTGTTCTTTTTTCAGCAATTATTATTTGTCATAACAGACCTTGTTAATGACATTTGATTGCAGCAGATAGCAAGAAAACAACTGGGAGAATATAGTGCAATTGTCTTGAAGGTGCCTGATTGCCTACGTTACCTTCTGTTTTGCCTACATACTGCTCAATTGACTCAATTTTATCCAGAATGATCTGTTTTGGCAAGTCTTTTTCCTTTTCCATAAGTTTCAAAGTCTCTACAAGTATTGCACACATTTTTTTCAGGAAAAAAACTCTTAATGAGAGTCATGGAAAAAAAAACCCACAATGATTAGAATAAGAACATTAATGTAAGTTTTTTGTTAGGGATTAAGTTTGAATAGTGTCATGCCTCTTTTTGGAACGGCAACATGACTCTCCAACTCCTTTATTTTCTTTCTGACCTTCGATATTTCAAACACATCTAGACTTGCACACACACTAAGTATATGTGTCACTGCCCCATCTTCTGTGCTGGATTTACCAACCCCAATGGTTGCAGTTAGTCCCAAAACCTGAAACAATATATACACAAACATATTCAATGGATCAAAAACCCGAGTTCTGTCAAATCAGCAAGCAACAGTATTCTCTCAAACAGAAATTCTAGAAGAGCGTTGAAAATATTTTTGTAAGATAAAATGACCGTCACTCTATAGCAAAAAATTAACAAGAAAACGTTTGGTAAAACTCCTGGCATCGTTTCTATTCAAAGATAAAAATGAAAAACCTCAAATTAACCAAAAGATTACTCAATATTATCCACTATTAACCGCTCAAAATATGCTTGATTTTATTCACCTTCACGTACTTGTTCAAATCAAAATCGTAACAATTATTATACCCCTTGCTTGAAAAGTGGCAAGGTATATATATATATATATATATATATATATATATATATATATATATATATATATATATATATATATATATATATAGTGATCGGGATGTCCGTCCGTCTGTCCGTTACGCTTTGGGGTACCAATCTCTTATCCACAACTCCACCTATACAACTGAATGAATTTTAATGAGACTTTCAAAGAATGTTTGCTACATAGTGCCATTGCGATCTCCTATTTTTACTTTTTGATCGGACACATATTTTGGGTTTCCCAGAGCAAAACTTTGACACTAATATTATTTCTATAGTATTAATTGAAGGGTACCAATCCGTTATCCGCAAGTCCTCCTATACCACTGAATACAATTCAATGATACTTTTAAAAGTTTCATCATGCCATTGTTCACCTCATATATACATGTATTACTTTTTGATACGACATTTATTTCGGTTTTCGAAGAGCAAATCAGGGACGTTTCCATTATAATCATATGGGAGGCGTGGGTATCATTGAGTGAGCTAAGTGCTAAGTGCTCACAGTACCTCTAGTTTAAATTTTGTTCTTCAGATTAAAATTCACCTGTGGTAGCTGCTTGTCTTTTCCCTCTCGTTTGAGCGTTATATACTGCTTTAGAACATTATTGTATGGCTCTCTCTTCCTTGTGTGGTGACACTCGTCCAGGATCAGCAGTGAAATTTCCTGGAGAGAGATCTGTTTACTATTGATGTTGTTTAGAAGAATCTGTGGCGTCATAAATATCACCTGGTGCGTTTTCTTGGCAGTTTCCAATTTCCTGCCCAGCGCTGCTGTCCTTTCAGTTTTAAGATGATAAACCTTTAATTCAAAAACAAAACTATACAAAAATAATTAATACATGTAGATCTCTTCACGTGAATGCTGAATGCTTTTTCTTGTAAATTATAATAAATTAATGATTGTTTTTCTATT
This sequence comes from Saccostrea cuccullata, assembly GCF_032062105.1. Lineage (NCBI taxonomy): Eukaryota > Metazoa > Mollusca > Bivalvia > Ostreida > Ostreidae > Saccostrea > Saccostrea cuccullata. The sequence goes on from NW_026921345.1 coordinate 22,735, forward strand.
ATTATTTTTTTGTTTATGAGTCTTACTAAATATATCATTAGCATGTATGATAATAATATTTTATTAAAAAAAACACAAGGTAATTTAAGTTAAGCCCCCTTAAAGATAATTTGAAGATTTGGTGTTTTGATCTGACCTCATACTTGTACAAGCACTTTTTCCAGGAAGATTGTGCAGTGAAATGATCTTATATGTGTAAAAAATACTCTGCAATGAACTTTACCAAGGACTTACTTTATATTTATATAAATATTTTTCAAATATTTCGTACTGCTGCTCAACAAGGGCATTGGTCCTAGCAAGGAAAACAACACATGCTGAAAAAATGAGTATATCCAATATATCAGTCAAAACCTATGAGAACACCAAAAGAATTTTTTTCTAGAGGATATTAATACTGAAATCTCTACATACTTGCACACGCCTTATGACAAAATAAAGATAAACAATTCATTGGTCAAACAATAATATGTAATCAATATGCTTAAAGTGTCACATAATTTAACGTACCATCAGGTTTGCTGGCAAGATGTTCTTGAGTTATATATAGAGCGACGTATGTTTTACCAGTCCCCGTTTCAGCACAAATGATTGTATTAATGCCATCGATTGCCAATTCTGCCAGTTCCTGTTGATATTCCCTCAATGCTAGTGTAGGATAGACTTCTTTCTCCGTAGCTGAAAATAAGCAAAGGGTATTAGTTTCATAAAAATATTAATTTCAAATCTCCATTATTAGGGGAAAATGTAATATTCTTTACTGTACAAAGAACACAATATTTTTCATGAAATATACACATTATGTAACGTTTTTCTTTGTACAAACCCTTGTATTGTTAGGAAGCAAAATCGGATTTGACAGCAGATATCCATCGACGCTACGAACAAAAAATGGATGCCTGGATAGGTATATATTTTTTGGCCTAATTTCATTGCAAATGATACAAATAACAAATTTCTAGAATATAAAGAAATTGTAAACCTTCTCTGATGTTCATAAGTCTGCCCTTCTGAACCCATCCTTATTAATCTATACAAATATTTTTCGCTTCAAATCCCATTTTTGTGAAATTTTGAATAAAAAATTTTAAAAAATACGCGGTGAGACCTGTTCATTTTAATCATTTAAACGTGACAGAAGTTATTTTTAAATTCTTTAACATAAGTTTGTTTGTATCATCTGTCCTTAAATCCCAATAGTAAGACAAAACAAGAAAAAACAAAAACAAAGCACAATGAACACATCGACCTTTGATAATGTCAATAAATGATAGAACTACTCACTAAATGTTGAATTTAAAATCTGACTACGGACGGACGGACATCCCGATCATTATATACCCTCCCACTTTTCAAGCGGGGGTATAATCATACAAGAGATTCTGAACTGCTATTAGATATAGCTTTTAAACTACTACTCTTTCTGAAGAAATAGGAAATAAATCCTCTCGTTTTCAACAGAAATTAGCCGAAATAAAATATTCTAAACATCCTACAATAGAAATTTACACAGATGGTTTGAAGGACAGATTGCAGAGGTCAATAATAAATAATGTTTTTTTTTCTATAAACGAAGCTATACAACCTACTTTTGAATATATAAAAACTTCTAGTAAAATATTTTTACAATATTTTCAGACTCGCTTGATGTGTTTATGTTTACAGTCCCTATACAATATGAACACTGATCATTCATACGTTTTCGATATTTTAAACAAGTTCTATCATCTTACTAAACAAGGTAAAAATGTCGAATTTTGTTGGATTCCGAGTCATATTGGTACACGGTTATAAAAAGGTCGACATTTGTGCAAAAATTGTATATCATACAAAACAAATCAATCATCTGACCAGCCTAAAACGTCAGGGTGAAGTATTTGTTTCAAGAATAAGAACTGGACATTCAAGGTTTACCCATTCATATTTACTGATCGGGGAATATCAACCCGATTGCACATCTTGTGACTGTGCAATAACTTTAAACCGTATTTTATAAAAGAATGTTTTGATTTTACGTCTGTTCGAAATAAACGTTTTGTGTGCAAACAACGCATCTTTTTACAAATGTACAAGTAAGTCTTGTGCAGTTTTACAAAAAATTGATTTTGACAATGATTTAAAGGTATAAATTTTTATTAGCATTTTTTTTAAGTTAACTGATTTTATTTTTTTTTTCAAATTCTGTCGGATGGGACCCGTGTCAAGAATTACAACCCCCTCAGCACGCTAAATATCTTCCCTCTCGTTTTTGAAAAGAAGAGTAGGCTCATTGAGGGCCATCAGAGAAATCCAAAAATGTTTAAAATTGGTCATACCGTATTTAAATTTCCACACCGAAATATGGCTGAAATATTGCCGAAACGCGTAAATACAATAATCAATCAATTCAATCTATCTATCATTTACACCGCGAAGAGTAATCTGTTTCGAAAATGTCTACTGTTAATTTTTTCTTGTATATTTTTTTTTCAATTTAGATAATAAATCAAACACCTTCCTCTACATCTTTCTCTTGCTTTGACTTCTTCAAATCTTCATCGTTTTCTGATAAACTGTCTAGAAAAAGAATTAAAAGGTTTTTTAAATGAATAATAAGCTTTGTTTTTTCTCTCCAAATTTCAATAAGTATATTAAAACTTTTTTACTAACCATTGTAAGGTTCTGAATCGTTTCTGCGTGCAGAGCGCTCAACTGTGGCATCCAGATAGTTCAAGACACTCTGTACTTGATCAGATGTCACCCCTTCGTTTCCGCACTCATTGATTGTTCTTTCAGTCCCCATATTCTCTTTCTTTTTGCTATTATTTCCCTCATCCACCGCCACGTTTACTCTGTCGGTATTGCTTGATAATAGCACTGGAGATTCCTCCAGGGTTGTTTCTATGCTCTGCCAATTTAATCCAGAAGCATCTGCCAAATTATATGACTGTCGTTCGTACAAAGGCGTCTCTAGACTAGGCAAATTTAATCTGGAAGTATCTGCCAAACATAACGGTTCGTTTTCACTGTCTACCATCTCTTCCACTTTGGCTGTACATGACACTCCTTGTTTGGTATTGAAAGCTGTCTTAGGGTATGTCTCCTCTTGATTTTCCTTTACCTTACGATTCTCAACTTGCTCCTCCCGACCATTTTTTGATTTCAGATCCCATTGATTCGGATTTGAGACTTGGAGTTCTTTGGGTTCTGTTTCATCTTTAAACAGAGAGAGAGAGAGAGTCGGAAAAAAATATGTGACCATGTCTAAATTTAAATATAACTCAAATTGACAAAGAAAACCTTTCGTGTATTGTTAATAGAAAAAAAAGTATTTCCTTTTTATAATGGAAATGAAAATAAAAAAATGAAAATGAAAATTCAGAAAGCAGAGGAGAATAACCATTGATATACATACTGAGTTTGTTAGATAGATCTTCCACTCCTAGATCCTGGAATATACTGGCCAATATACTTATCCACGAAGCATTCCTTCTCCATAGCCGATCTAGGAGAACCAAAATGGCTGCTGAGTCACTTCCTGTCATATCCTTCTCAGATAAGATGTTTTTACTGTCTTCACATGAAATCAGTTTTCCATCAGTCAATAGTTTCATCTTCTCTTGATTGAGAAAAACTTGGAAATATAAACATTTTCCGGTTTAAGTAATACTTCGCAGTATGGCCTTCGAACAGTTTCTGGAATGTTTTCTTCTTTTAGCGCAGCGATCACGTGCTCAAAATCTACAAAATTAATTGAAGTTTCATATCATTGATCGAATTTTTTTCATATTGGTATCAAAAAATACTTTCTTTCAAAAGTACCATTTTTCTCTAAGGCTTTGTAGAAAAATGACCACTTTTCTTTGTGTTGACAAGCGTCCATCAGATCCAGAAGAATGTGCATTGAGTGTTTTGACCCTTGCTCTTTCCCAGTTTTTCGAACTTGAAGTTTACCATCTGAATGTAATAACCAGTATTAATTACATTTCAATTCATATCAGTGAAATAAGGAAACATATATTTTTTTTCAGGTAATGAAATTTTATAAATAGGTGAAACTATTCAAGTTTTATAGTAGCGAAAGGCTTTTGACAGAGTAAGATGATTGAATTGTTCAGCAATATCACCTTAAAACCAAAATTTTTCAAAAGACTGTGGCTCTACTGGTTTTGAAGATTGATTATCCGATTTTTTATAGCCAGTCGGCAATATTTCAACCAGATTTCGGCGGGAGAATCTATATAATCGATTTTGAAAATTTTTAGTTTCTCTGGTTTTGAAAAGAAGAGCGAAAAGTAGCACTCTGTACAAGCACTACACAAAAAAATGTATGTTAAGGTATTTCACAGGAAATGCGTTTTTAGATATCATGGCATCAAAGGCCACAAAATAAACTGCTTCATGTATCTTAGTGTAGTCTACATGTGTGCCATAGTCTACATGTGTACCATAGTCTACATGTGTGCCAAGTTATCTTGAAATTAGAACAAAACTGTAGGAGGAATAGCATGTTTAGTACCCATCTCAATATCATTCATCAAAACCTGATGAACAGAGTTATATATCGATCTCTGTGTAGTCTACCTCTGTGACAAATTATACTACTTGAAAAATGTTTACTGACAGACAGACAGACGGAGGATGACGAACACCTTACTATCGCATAAGCTCTGTTAGTCTTTGACCAGTAGAGCTAAATATAAATCTCACCCTTTCCTATGATTTCACCAAGATCTGATAGAAGATCGGTTCCTCCAATACATTCCTCCAAAAGGGGTCGATAGATAGATACCATTACGTTGAAAGACAAGGACAGCTACTAGTATATCGTATTCTGTTGTTCTTACTCCATATTTTTCAAGCTGTTCCTAAGTACATGTATTAATTGGGCATACATTTTTTTTTAAACTGGAGACACCAAGAAGCGTAATTAATTATTCAAAATCCTTATTTTAACTAAAACATAATCATGACAATTCTATTTTTGAAGACCGATATATCTAAAATTAGGATCTGGGAAATAGCATGATCTAAAATTAGATTTCGGAGTTTAAATAAAAAAAAATCCTACGATTTACAAATAAGTACATGTATTTATTAAATTTATTTTAAAAAAGGAAAAGAAAGGATTGCATTATAATGTCAATTAAAAAATTACTTCAATCAGAAATAACAGACTTCACTGACCTAATATGTTAAATTGGTTTCTAGCAAAATATAATTATAAATGTAAACTATCTGCTATGGTGGCATATTTTTGCCCCTTGTGTGCAAGTTATTTTTTCTATCAAATATGTCGACATGCAAGATAAATATGTTGACATGCAATATAGTTATGTCAACATGCAACATAAATATATTGACATGCAAGAAAATTGCAATCAAATAAATATTATAAAAAATCTTCAAAAATCTCAAATATTGCCCACATGTGACATCCAACATGCTAGATGCTACTTATTTATGCTAACGTGCAAGATAAATATGTTGACATGCAACTTATTTATGTTAACATGCAACTTATTTATTCTGACATGCAACTTAGTTATGTTGACATGCAAGATAAATATGTTGACATTTAACTTATTTATGTTGACATGCAACTTAGTTATATTGACATGCAACTTAGTTATGTTGACATGCAAGATGAATATGTTGACATGCAACTTATTTATGAGTTATGCCGACATGCAACTTATAAGTTGCATGTATATTTATCTCGCATGTCAACATAACCAAGTTGCATGTCGACATAAATAAGTTGCATGTCGACATAATTAAGTTGCATGTCAACATAGATAAGTTGCATGTCAACATATTTATCTTGCATGTCAACATAACTAAGTTGCATTTAGCATGTTGGATGTCACATGTGGGCAATATTTGAGATTTTTGAAGATTTTTTATAATTTTTATTTTATTGCAATTTTCTTGCATATCAACATATTTATGTCAATTATGTTGCAAAATATTATCTTGCATGTCGACATATTTGATAGAAAAATAACTTGCACACAAGGGGCAGAAATATGCCACCATAATCTGCATTGTAAATGTTCTTCAGTTTTAAAATATTCCCAATTTTTATATATTATAATAAATGAAACTTACTGTAGACAGTTGTATTCGTTTTCTTACACAATGTTAAGCCAATTCAGAAAAAGAAAGATAGCAGCGTTTTTATTACGCCACCTTTTCTAAAAATCGAAGAGTTCCTGTTAATAAAACCACGGGCACTGGAAGTTAATGTAAATATATAGTATGTGTATGTATAAATAAAAACTATCTTTTTGCAAATTTGGGTTTGGGGTATTGTAAATGTTCGATTAAGTTCACATATAACTTACTGACAATATATGTTCCAATGCCGTCCCTTCGAAGAAAAAGATGTTTTTATACCTCCAAGTGCCTAAGAATATATTATAATAGAAAAATGAAATATTACAATGAAATTTCGACAGCTGGATAGACATCAAGCGAGAAACAATTTATTTGTCATGGTCTGTTCAACGTTTGATGAAGGGTTAGTTGCAGTTTTATATTTTAGCCTTTTCACAATTAATTTCTACGAATAATGAAGAATATTAGTTACAGTATAAAACAATTCATGTTGTTAATGTGTATGAAATTGACCAATCAGAACTTACCTTTCTATTCAGTTTGGATAAACCGGAAGTAAGGCAGTCTAGCGAAATTCTTAGGCACTTGGAGGTATAAAAACATCTTTTTCTTCGAAGGGACGGCATTGGAGCGGAACGAAACGGTACATATATTGTCAGTAAGTTATATGTGAACGATTAATCGCGTCAAGTCTTCTGAGAAAGGCCTACAATACCCCAAACCCAAATTTGCCTCAAAAAGAGTGTCCTACCCTTCTTTTATTTATACATACACATACTATATATTTACATTAACTTCCAGTGCCCGTGAATAAAACCGAAACTAAAAATAACAGTACGGCGGTCTTTAACTGTCATTACCAGTTATATTTTTTGTTAAAATTCAGAGTTATTCAATTAACCAGATGGCATATCTTTCTTAAACTTGTCATTAACTGTTCATTTGCATATGTTCAAGTTTTCTTGAAGCAAGGCCTGAATCTATTAAAATAAAAATTAACTCTAATAATTACAATGTTCTCAGTATAGAAACACTGCATTGATGGCACAGTATTTTTAACAAAGTACTTTTATTTTCCGCTAGGTTTGAAGTATCATCATCACTGGACAGAATAAAGCTGATAGTGCTGCAAAATCGGATTATACTATAACTCGATCTCCAGTCTTTCGAGTCGATGTACTTTAAGTCGTCCACTAAAACGAGGTAAAATTCGCACATTTTCTCCAGTTTTGATGCCTTACCTGAGCTGGAAAACACAAGCTGTAGACCCAGACTTCACAAAACCCATTTCTTTCTTTTGATATTTGCATAAAACTCACTACCTCTCCGATTAAAAAAAGGCTTTTTTTTCGTTTCCTGCAAGGCCCGAGCCGAGAACAGACGTCATGCATAGGGCAATCCCATGCAAGTTAGAAGATAGCTGCAGAACTGCAGCTCTCGGAAAATGACTGGTCAAATCTGTTCTAGAAAAACACTGTTGACCAATTACATCCCGCGTTAAACCTTGGATGAAATGTTGAGCGTATTTACTGGACGACTTACATGATAACAGGATATCTTATATTGGATTTGTAAAATACGACTTCAACGATTCTAATGGCCGTGATGATAATTTTTATTTAAAAGTAATTATTGTTGAATGATTCCACTAACTGAAAGGTATTTTATTGATAAAACGGGAGCAGAGGCGTAGTCACAAACTTAAAAGTGGGGGGCTCAACTCCAGAAATTCTTTGACAAGCAAAAAAAAATAAAAAATTTTAAAGTTCCCAAAACTCGAAAATCCTATTTCGTGGGGGGGGGGGGGGGTGTAGTGGCCAACTTTTTCAAAGGCATGTTACTTTCAATTCCAATTTTTCCCCCCACAATTCTTCCATATAATAACTATACTAGGGTCAAAAAGGGGAGGGGGAACTATCCCTTCAATGAACATTTCCTATAGTAAAGGTAATGTTGGGGAAAATAGCTGTGATTTTGTTCTTCATTAAAAATTGTGGGGGGGGGGGCACAGACATACTCTTGCCCCCCCCAGATCTGAAAGTGGGGGGCTAGTGCCCCCGCTGCCCCCCCCCCCCCCCCCGTGACTACGCCTATGGGGAGTGTTAACGATGTCGACCTGGGCTGTATTTGTTACGTAAAACTAAATATAGTATTTTACTGTCCCCTGTGATTTTACGTGGTTAAAAAAAATCCAACTTGATCTTAAAAATTGATGCTAAAAATTTATACTTCCTCCTGTTTATTCGTATATAGGATAGATGGATTTAGAAGTCTCTTCTATAGTATATTTTAAGTAGCAGCATTACATTCAATACAGTTAAACTCCATACTCGACAGATAAGAGGTTTTCCAACATTTATTTCAAAGTTTGTGAAAAGGGGGATTGACATGGCATCTACATAGTGCATTCGAGGCTGTTTTTCCGCTATTCAGAAAGGCCCGAGAAGTTGAGATTGGTTTTTAAAAGTAATTTAACATGACAATCTCGTTTGGAACATTAATTCAGTGCAACACGAACCCGATCGTAAGCCCCGGTATTAATATTAACAAGAGGCCCAAGAGCCTTAACGGTCACCTGAGTATAAAACAACAACATAGAGGGGAGGTAGGCAGAGTCTCGACACCAGCTGGTGTTTCTTAATTCCCAATTTTCAATATGACCGCCGCCATATTTCTCCCCTGCACATATCAGAATATAAAAAGCAGTGTTTAGAGTCAGAGGATTCTTGGATTACCTATACTCAGGTGTTATATAGTATAAAATTGACAGAAAATTTTAACAACTAGTTATACACTATTCTGTCCAAGGTTTAAATATTTTTAAAGATATTTAATTCTTTCTCAACTTTTGTAGGATTGATTGATTGTATGTTGTTTAAACGTCCCTCCCCGGAATTTTTCACTCATATGGATACCTACTGCTTGCTGGTGGAGAAGTTGTCCTAACTATATAGGATATAGCACTATATAGCATTCCATCGTTGGATCATTTTGCAAATTGTTTGTTGGAAGAGGCGTGAGACCTGAGGCCTGTTCAACAGAGCGAGCGCTCGCGAATGTTCGCTCTGTTGAACAGGACTCTGCTGTTAGGAATGCCCTGAAAGTAGCCCAAAAATTATACTTAAGTATGTGTACATCGAAAATTAAATAAACAAGAAGCCCAGGGGCGAGTTCGCTCACATGATCACTGGCTAGGGAAAAAAAATCAGTAAAGTTTTAAAAAGCTTTAATACATAAGTGGTTCCGACTTACACCTAAAAGGGAGAGGGGGTATGATTTGTTCAGAATAGAATCTACACTAACTAAGGATGCGTACATTTTGACTACCTGACTTTTTAGTAAGAGTTTGAACTTTCATCATGGTCCTTATCTACCCCTCAATCTAAACCACAGAAGGCTGCTTCTATATAAATATGAACAATCATGGTTTAGCTGTTCCTGAGAAGATGATTTTTAAAGTTTTTTCATATACATTCTTATGTAAAACTTTGATGGATCATAATGAGGCCCCATCCTACCCCCGGGGGTCGAGATTTGAACAAATTTGAATGTACACCATCTGCAGATACTTCCATATAAATATGACTTATCAAGGCTTTTCTGCTCAAGAGAAGATTTCTGAAGATTTTTCCTATATATTTCTAAAACTTTGATCAACCATATTGTGCTCACACCCTTCCCCTGGGGATCATGAAGACCTGAGGATGCTTCCATACAAAAACAATCATAGCTTTGGTATTCTTGAGAAGATTTTTCTATATATTCCTACGTAAATTTTGATTGTCCATTGTTGCCCAACCCTACCCCCTGGGGTCATGATTTGAACAAACATTAATCTACACCACATGAGGATGCTTCTGTATAAATATGACCAATCATAGTTCTGATGTTCCTTAGAAGATGATGTTTAAAGGTTTTTCCTCCATGGAACCTGATCCCACCTCTGATGTTCAAACTCCAAAATCAAGGTCAAAGGGTCCAATTTCTTATTATCCACTTTTCAGAGGGTCTTTTCTCAAGAATTACATTTGTGAAGTATGAAAGCCTTAGCCCTTACCGTTCAAAAGTTATGGCCAGGGTTAAAGTTTTTTCATAAATACGGAAATCTCCAAGGTCAAGGTCAGAGGGTCAAAGTTGTTGGTATCCAATGAAAGGTCTTTACACAAAAATACATATGTGAAGTATGAAAGTCCTTGCATCTACCGTTCAAAAGTTATGGCCAAAGTAAAAGTTTAGAATTTTTGTGTAAAAGTGGATCAAACTCCAAGGTGAAGGTCAAATTTGGTTGTACCCAAAGAAAGGTCGTGTCACAGAGAATACACATGTGAACTACAAAATTCTTAGCTCCACTAAATTAAAATTATGCGCAAGGTAAACGTTTTTTTGCGGACAAACAGACAGACAGAGGGACGGACGGACACGACTAAAACTATATACCCCCGAATCTTCGATTACGGGGGTATAAAAAAAAAATAGAATTTGCTCCTAATATGCATGTTCAATTTTACCACCACCCCTCTCAATAAAATTCGTTATATTTCAATCCTAAAATAACGGGGTTTATAGGTCACTTGAGTATCATCTAACACCTTTCCAACTTCAAAGGCCTTGAAATTAACAATTTTGAAATTTACACCCCACAGGCCCCAGGGGGCAGGGACCATAAAATTAACATTTTTTGTTAACCTTCACCCATTGATGCTTCATGCCTAAATTGGTTGAAAGGATGACTGCACTTAACGCTGTGTTTTGGGTCTTTTTCGATCGCTTCTGTTGCTTTTTAATCTTAACTTAATTTCACTTTTATATATCTACTACAGAAATAAGTCAATTTGACACCTAATTTAAATGTTAAAAATAATTTTAGACTGTATTACAATAATTAATTTCATGTGTTTCGTCCTTACGGATTTCCAAATACAGAGAATTTACACTTACCTGCCTTGATTGAACGTTATGTATGTATGAGAGGTGGAGCTAACACCGTTTTAGAATGGATCTAAACTTAGACTGGATGAATAACAATGCCATGTATTAAAAATACACCATCTCGCTACTTATTCTGTATGGCACAAGTACATTATTTACAAAGGTTTAAAACGTATGAACCCATCTATGTACGTAAAGAATATTTTCAATCAATGGCTGATTATTTAACGTGTTCGAGCACAGTGTCCTAGTTATCACAAAACACGCTATTAATAAGTCACGTGATGGGATTTAGTATTCACAAAACAAGAAATCTGTGAGCCAATGCTCACTAGTAATACCCCCGCTCTAATGCAAATAAACACTATCATGTTAATATAAACAAGTTCAATTACAGGTAGGTGAACAGAAAAATTTGACGTTGACATCAGATTCATATCAAAATTAATTTAACCATATGGCATGCCTCAAGAAAGAGTGTACTAAATTTCAAGCATCTGCTATGAATAGTTAATGAGAAAACTGTGACGAAAATTTGTTATGTATGAAACAGACGCACAGACAAACAGTAAGTTGACATCAGATTTGACCAAAAATGCATTCCACTATATGGCAAGCCTCAGGGAAGATTGTGTTAAAATTTCAAGCATCTGCGATGAGTAGTTGCTGAGAAAACTGCGACGAAAACTTGTTTGTATAAAACGGACAGACGCACAGACAAACAGGAAGTTGACATCGGATTTGACCAAAAATGTATCCCTCCGTATGGCATGCCTCAGAGAAGATTGTGTTAAAATTTCATGCTTCTACGATGAGTAGTTGCTGAGAAAACTGTGACGAAAATTTGTTATGTATGAAACAGACTGACGCACAGACAAACAGGAAGTTGACATCGGATTTGACCAAAAATATATCCCACCGTATGGCATGCCTCAGAAAAGATTGTGATAAAATTTCAAGCTTCTACGATGAGTAGTTGCTGAGAAAACTGCAACGAAAATTTGTTACGGACAGACAGACAGACAGACACACACACAAGGGTAAAACAGTATACCCCCCTCTCCTTCGGAGCGGGGGTATAATAACCTGAGGAAAGATATCACGTGGTGAATTATAATATTCAACGTGTCACAGCACTTGGTAACAACAGAGAAAGCGAGTATAAGAAGTCGTTTTTTTCTCTTTTTAACCATGAGCGGATGTTTGTCTATTAATCTGCTTTAAACATAACATAACTGATGCAAAATATACAACTACTGTTAAAAGGAGAACAATAAAACAATAGACAAACATGCGCTTCCTATGTATAAAGTCAGTAAAAAAGTGGGCGTCCTCATTATCGTACGGAAATTGAAGAAATTGTAATGACCCCCGCCTTAGAAAACAGATTCGTACATCGTATAGATGCATACTTTTATTAACTATAATCAAGTAAAATTGTATATTAGATGTTGATCATTTCTGCAATTGAAAGAAAAATATCTGTTTTGAAAGTTTATTTTGACGCAAATTTCGCATTTCTTAATTAAGTGCAGTCATCCTTTGTTGAGTGGTTGCAGAGAGGAAGCTGAAAATGTTCAAATGTTAACGCACAACGCACGACGACGGAAAAAGAGGAACAGCAATATGTCACCTGAGTTGACCTAAAAAGTTCTTCCCAATATTTATTAAGAAGGGGGGGGGGGGGTCTTTAGAATTATTGATGAAAAGACTGTCTAAGATACTCTGCATATATGTATATGCACTTGGCAAACAAAACTTTGACAATTGAATACATGATTTAGGTGAAATTATTTTTTAAAAAAAATGTATTATAATTATTATTTTTCCTCTCCAATTTATCATGAGTAAAAACGGAGAAATTTTCAAAATGTCTTTAAAATAACAAGCATAATTTGAAATAGATACAGATTACAGATAGCATTTTTTGTGAATTAGATTTTTACATTGGAATAATTCGCAAGTAAAAAATGATATACATTACTAGTTTAAAATTTTCATACAGATTTAATAATACATTGTACGTGTACATATAACATACATGATATTAAATTAGCGTATTTATATATATGCATTAATATGTTATTATCGAGTTTTTGGCGTATTCATGAATTACCGCAATTGCTGTCATCAAAGTCGCTAAAATACTAAGCCTGCTTTGTTACAACGCGAATTGTAATAAACTGGGATTATTACATTTTGCGTTATTACATTCTGCGTCGAAATCACCGCAAAATGTAAAAATACATTTTTTGGATAATTACATTTTTGCGTCGAAATCAGCCCAAAATGTAATAACGCAAAATGTAATAATTCATTTTTAGCTCTACTGGTCAGAGACCAGAAGAGCTTATGCGATAGTAATGCGTCCGTCGTCCGTCCGTCTGTCTGTCTGTCCGTCTGTCTGTCTGTAAACAATTTTTCAAAATGCTACTCCTCCTACAGTTTTGGTCCGATTTCAATATAACTTGGCACACAAGAAGACTACACTAAGATACATAATTTTGTGCATCGGTTTTTGATTTCGATGAACGGTGTTGCCGTGGTTATTAAAAATAGAAATTTCTGTGAAATTCTTTCAAAATGCTACTCCTCCTACAGTTTTGGTCTGATTTCAATATAACCTGGTACAAAAGTAGACTACACTAAGATACATAATTCTGTGCATCGGTTTTTGATTTCGATGAACGGTGTTGCCGTGGTTACTAAAAATAGAAATTTCTTTGAAATTCTTTCAAAATGCTACTCCTCCTACAGTTTTGGTCCAATTTCAATATTACTTGGCACACAAGTAGACTACACTAAAATACATAATTCTGTGCATCGGTTTTTGATTTCGATGAACGGTGTTGCCATGGTTACTAAAAATAGAAATTTCTGTGAAATTCTTTCAAAATGCTACTCCTCCTACAGGTTTGGTCCGATTTCAGTATAACTTGGCACACAAGTAGACTACACTAAGATACATAATTCTGTGGATCGGTTTTTGATTTCGATAAACGGTGATTACTAAAAATAGAAATTTCTGTGAAATTCTTTCAAAATGCTACTCCTCCTACAGATTTGGTCCGATTTCAGTATAACTTGGCACACAAGTACATTACACTAAGATACATAATTCTGTGCATCGGTTTTTGATTTCGATAAACGGTGTTGCCGTGGTTACTAAAAATAGAAATTTCTGTGAAATTCTTTCAAAATGCTACTCCTCCTACAGTTTTGGTCTGATTTTGGTATAACTTGGCATACAAGTAGACTACACTAAGATACATCATTCTGTGCATCGGTTTTTGATTTCAATGAACAATGTTGCCATGGTTACTAAAAATAGAAATTTCTGTGAAATTCTTTCAAAATGCTACTCCTCCTGCAGTTTTGGTCTGATTTCAGTATAACTTGGCACACAAGTAGACTATACTAAGATACATAATTCTGTGCATTGGTTTTTATTTTGATGAGTGGCAAGGATCATTTTTCTATTTATTGCTGATTTAAAGTCTCAAGTCCCAACTGCTACTTTTCTCTTCCTTTGTTTTAAGTATAAACCAGTAGAGCTACAGTCTCGACAGAGACTTCTGGTTAGATTGTTTATTTCGCGTTATTACATTTTGCGTTAACGCGAAATGTAATAACGCAAAATGTAATATGAAAATCTTTAGGATTATAACATTTTGCGTTCTTACATGAACATTTTGCGTCGAGATTAAGCAAAAACGCATATATGCAAAATGTAATCACATATTTTTTTAAAACAATTTTATATTCAGTTCCTGTTTCATCACATTGTTTGACAATGGTCTGCCTCCGTGCCTCGAATGAGAAAATGTTCGTAGTTACAGCAAAATCATGTGTATCGAATCAACTGAGAGTAGAAAACCTCATATACAGGTACTATAACAAGGGTATATTGCTACAAAAGTTAGTTCGGAATTGAAAAGCTTAAATGATTTCGTTTATGATAAAACTTAACTGTAAGGTTTCTGTTTAATAATTTTTTTCTGGTAAAATATCCAAATGTGTCAGACTTTATGGTATCTTTTATTTAAGCTCACTGAGATATATAAAGTTGACATATGAATGGAAGTAACCATTGTTTATTAATAATTCGTCTTCGATATACATCTCAATATCGAGCAGAAGGCCATAAGGAGTGTTTTCACTACTGCTTCATTACTTTTCCCGTTATTTCTCGATCATGACAAGATGCTCACTCCTCCCAATCACCTGATCCAATCTCTGATGTTTTAGAGGTAAATGATTGCTCTGCACCATTTTGTATTGTTTTAAGGTCTTCTGAGATTGAAAACTGTTTGTTATCTCCATATATTTCATGAACGCAAAAACAGGTCTCTCGATAAACGGAACACAATGGAAAGAGGGGGGGGGGGGGGGGGCTTTGCAGTGTTCAAGACATAACCTAAAACATAACCTAGTTGACCGATTCATTAATGAACATATAACACTTAAAAACATCTTAGATGCCATATCAAATATAAATTTGTATTCTTTTTTTGATATTTGCAAGATAATTTATATAAATCGTATTTTCCTTAATATTTCCATTTCTAATCGTTTTCTCTGTGATAACTCTTTGAAAGTTAGTTGATTTCTTAATCATTCTACCTAATGTAAATTTCGCCAAGCGATAGGCCAGGTGCTAAGGAGGCCTAATATGCATGAAAATCTTGTGCGTCTATGTGTCTGAAACTAAGGAGGCCTAATATAATTGTACGTAAATTTCGTGCGGCTGTCTTTGTGTTTGACATCAGGGGGAGGGGACTATTGAAATTGACAAAGTGAGAGGACTCGTGTATTTTAAATCTATTTCGTTTACGGGGCCACACCTACTTATTTTTTACCACAAGTACCTAATTTAATTTCAAGCACCCCCGCTTCAAGCTCGTATTTTGTTGAATATAACAATCATTAACCTACTTTATAATAACAACGTATGCTTCGAGATACTTTTTTCTTATGAAATAAGTCGTTTCAGAAGCCTTTAATCTTTTTTGTTAACTACTCATTTATTCCTCGAAAATTACCTCGATACATTTAATGACCTTAGATGGGATACAAATTTCCGGTTGGGTTACAACTGAAGAATAAAACAATTAAGAGACCTCAGAATGGAATACTCGGAAGATTCTGGTTTTATCCTACCCCCAACCGGAAGTTGTATCACATCTCGTTCTTTCAATGTATCCCCGCAATTTTCGAGGAAGAAATGAGTGGTTTACAAAAAAAAGGCTCGACCAGAGACGTCTGAAACGATTTAATTGACAAGAAAAACAATCTCTTGAAGTAAAACACGAAGCCTTACATGTACGTACGTGAAAACCCTATATCATGAAGGGATGGCGGTTCAGGGTTGACTTCTAGAGCTTCATACCTATGACTTTTCATATCAATTTCAATTTTTCCCACGTTTTGTAGTGGGGAGGGGGTTTCAAGGTTACTTTTACTTGGTTTAGTATATACATTAAATAACACCAATTCCAGGGGGGTGGTGTCCCGACAACCACCCACCCTCCCCACCCTGCCTAGATCGAATAGAAGACACAAAGATAGAAATTGACAATCGAGGCAAATTTGGGCCCTAAGCTTTCAAACGAGTCATGAAATTGAGACAACATTGTATTAGAAATAATGAGTAATCATTTTAAATTTATGCGGAAGTAAATTTGAGGCCTTTTAAACGATATAAGGCAACGTCTCTATATGAATGAAAAAAGGCATCGAACAGAATTAATACGTGTTTCAAACAATGCTCAAAAAGAGATTTCAGGTTGTTTTGATGTATTTATCAGATTTCACTTTCCGTTGTAGATTCTCATTCCCGATATATTTTCATTGTGTTGCAGTTTGTAGGGTGATGAATTATATGGAGATAACGAACAGTATTCAATATCAAAGTCCATAAAACAATACAAAAGAGGAGCAGGGCAAACACGGACCTCTAAAACATCAGAGGTGGGATCAGGTGCCATGGAGGAGTGAGCATCCCCCGCTGACCGGTCAGAGCTTCTTGTCACGATCGGGAAATAACGGAAAAATCCGTCGTCAATTCAGTGTGTAAATAATGGACTAACGATAAGTATAAAAAACGGTAATCATCATTTGACTCAATGATTACATGTAATTGTATTCGCTGATAAGGTCATTGTATCGACCAAGGAACTTACGAAATGATGGCTTTAAACGAGACAGCTGATATTCCTGTTTTATCAACTTGTTTGTCAATAATTTACCTCGTTTTAGAAATTGTTCACACGTAGAGCATGCTCTTAAGTATCGAATCAACTGAGATATATAAACGCTGTATGCAGGTGATGAAGATATATTGCTGCATAAGTAAGGGAAGTTGACGATAGAAAAGTTTAAGACATCACGTTTATCATAGAGCTTGGTTGTTAGATTACCATTAACGTCTTTTTCAAGAAAAATATCCAAGTATGAAGCAGATGTTTCAGACTCTGTGGAATCTCAAACTCACTAGGACATATCGTATCGACATAGGAATGGAAATTACCATTGTTAGTTGACAATACGTCGTCCACATATCTAAATATTGAGTTGAAGGCCACAGTAATTGTTTTCTTCTTTTCAAGCTTAAGATTTTGGATTAATTCTGATTCATATAAACAAAAAATAGGTCTGCTAATAACGGAGCGCAATTGGTACCCATGGGAATTCAAATAGATGGTTGGAAAACCTGGTCTCCAAAAATGATATAGATATTGTCAATCAGAAACTCAAGCACCTTTTTGATGTCAACTTCAGAGTACTTGTGTGTGTCAGAATGTGTTTTAAAAAATAATTTTGTAAATGACCAAGTAAATTTACATATGTACGAGTTCCATGTCTATTGAAAAAGCAGCTGTAAATGATATCAAAAAGTTTGGACTTTAATTTATCGTGGGGAATGGTTGTGTATAAGATTGAAAAGTCGTAAGTTTTAAGCTGTTGATTTCGGTAAAATCTTGTGATTTCAAATTGTCCAAAAGGTCTTTGGAATTTCTGAGTATTCACATCTGATTCACACCACTTCTGGGATATATTGCTGCACAGTACTCTTGAAGTTTTTCCTTCACTACTTTTATATCATACACTTTTCATGAATTAATGAGTTCATAAACATGTCAGTCAACTGGTCAGTCAAGCTGAATTTTCAGGGTGTCTTTAAAATAAAAAAAGCTCTTTGCTATAGAGGCCTGGAATAAACTTTCATGCATTTAGTCGGCACTATGAACAATTTGGAAAAGTAGGTTAAAAGTCAAAGGCTCTGGATGAGGAATAGGGAATGTTTGGGTGCTTTTTTAAAAATGGCAACCAATTTATTTTTAGAATTTTTTTTACCTTTTACATATTAAGTTGAATATGGCATTTAACTAAAACAATTTTAGCAGTTACAGAGAACTGTTCTTGTAAAGCTGTTTAAAATTTAAAAACACAAAAGGTTAGAACTTATATTTATTTTAAACATTCAAGTTATTCTTTTCTGAGAACTATATATCATCACGTACATGTATCCTGACAAATCTCTACAAAACAAGATGTGTTTGTGAAACACTGATGCCCCCGTATGGCAAGAAAGCAAAGATTAAACTTTTCTTAAATGCAAATTGGTACCAAAAGTAGGGTATTCTCACTGGAAATACAAATGTGAAACATAAAAGTAGGCCAAGGTTAAAGTTTTTTCATAAGTACGGAAATCTTTAAGGTCATTGGTATCCAATGAAAGGTCTTGCCACAAAAAATACATATGTTAAGTATGGAAGCCCTAGCCCGAGCCGTTCAGAAGTTATGGCCAAGGTTAAAAATTTTAAAAAGTAGGTCAAACTCCAAGGTCAAGGTTAAAGGTCTTGCTTTCAAATGAAAGATCTTGTCACAAGGATTAAATGTGTAAAGTATGAAAGCACTAGCCCTAATATAACCCTTTAAAAGCAGTGGTCAATGTTTGTTTTTTTAAAGTACGTCAAACTCCAAGGTCAATGTCAAAGGGTCAAAGTTCTTGGTATCCAACGAAGCGTCTTCACACAAGAATTAAACAAGTGAAGTATGATATCACTAGCCCTTAGCATTCAAAAGTTATGGCCAAGGTTTTTCCACAAGTACAAAAATCTCCAAGGTCAAGGTAATTGGTATCCAATAAAAGGACTTGCCACATAGAATATATATTTAAAGTATGTAAGCCCTAGCCCTAACCGTTCAGAAGTTGTGGCCAAGGTTAAAAATTTTTAAAGTAGGTCAAACTCCGAGGTCAAAGGTCTTGCTATCAAATGAAAGGTCTTGTCATGAGGATTGAACATGTAATGTATGAAAGCACTAGCTCTAACCCTTTTAAAGTTATTGTCAAGGTTTGCTTTTGAAAAGTGTCAAACTCCAAGGTCAAGGTCAAAGGGTCAAAGTTCTTGGTATCCAATGAAAGGTCTATTCACAAGGAGTATATATGTGATGTGTGAAAGTGTGAAAGCCATATCCCTTACCGTTCAAAATTTGTGACCAAGGTTAAGGTTTTTTCACCAGTACAGAAATCTCAAAGGTCAAGGTCAAAGTTGGTATCCAATGAAAAATCTTTCAACAAAGAATACTTATGTGAAGTATAAATGTCCTGGATTCGTATGTATAAAAATTCTAAGAATTTTCTTAAGTCTATACTTAAATTTCTTACGCATATTCTTAGCTGAGTAACATGCTTAATTTCTGTTGCATAAAAATTCTAAGCAATATGCTTAGCAATTCTTAGCTAAGCACGTCGCAATCTGCTTAAGTATGCCGTTGCCATGTCAATAAAGTCACTTCCGCTTTCACTTTCATGTAAACAATAAAAATGAATAAAATGTACTCCATTTCTAGCTGAATGTAATTTTTATGCGCCCGAATTGATATATCCGGGGCGTATATTGTGTTTGTCCTGTCTGTCTGTTTGTTTGTTTGTCTGCAAACTTTGACCTTTGCCATAACCTTTGAATTATGAAAGAGACTTCATATCTGGTATGCATACTCCACTAATTAAGCTCTTTCAAATGACATCAAGATCAATGACCTTGTGACCTTGACTGTGACCTATATGCTAAAAATAGCTTTTTATCAGCAAACTTTAACCTTCGCCATTACTTTTGAACCATGAAAGATAGAGACTTCATATTTGGTATGCATACTCCACTAATTAAGCTCTTTCAAATGACACCAAGGTCAATGACCTTGTGACCTTGACTGTAACCTGTATGCTAAAAATAGTTTTTTCGTACCTTTGCCATAACTTTCGAATCATAGAAGATAGAGACTGTATATTTAGTATGCATACTCCACTAATTAATCTCTTTCAAATGTCACCAAGGTCAACTTTGACTGTGAAATATATGCTAAAAATAGCTTTTTAAAATATGTTGTTGCCGCCGTGCGCATAGTGTTCCGAAAACACATCTTGTTATATAATGGTATTGGTCTAAGTCTAATAAAAACCAGAAGTCTCTGTCGAGACTGAAGCTCTACTGGTTTGTACTTATAGCAAAGGAAGAGAAAAATACTTAAGCAGTTGGGAATTGAAACTTAACAACAGCAATAAATAGTATAATGATCCTTGATTAGGTCTCTTAATGTTCTTAGTGTAGTCTACTTGCATGCCACATTATATCATAATCAAACTAAAATGGTATTTGGAGTAGCAATTTGAGACTATTTAACAGGAATTTCTATTTTTAGTGACCAAGGCAATAATATTTATCCAAGTCAAAAACTGATATGCAGAATTGTGTATCTTAGTGTAGTCTACTTGTGTGCCAAGTTATTTGAAAGAATTTCAAAGAAATTTCTATTTTTAGTAACCACGGTTACACCGTTCATCGAAATCAAAAACTGATATAAAGAATTATGTATCTTAGTGTAGTCTACTTTTGTGCCAAGTTATATTGAAGCAAGACCAAAAAAACATTTTGAAAGAATTTTGTAAAGCAACAGACGAAATCAAAAACTGATATACAAAATGATGTACCTTAGTGTAGTCTATATTGAAATCAGACCAAAACTGTAGGATGAGTAGCATTTTGAAAGTTTTTCAAAAAAAATTTCTATTTTTAGTAACCATGGCAACACCGTTCATCAAAATCAAAAACCGATAAAAAGAATTTCATACTTGTATGCCAAGTTATATCAAAAACTGTAGGAGGAGTAGCATGAAAGAATTTTACAGAAATTTCTAATGATGAAATAAAAAACCGATACACAGAATTATGTAACTTAGTGTAGTCTTCTTGTGTACCAAGTTATATTGATATCAGAACAAAACTGTAGGAGGAGTAGCATTTTAAAAAATTGTTTACAGACCAAAACTGTAGGATGCTAAAAATAAATTGTAGCATTTTGAAAAAGTTTTTCGATTATCGTCTGCTACAAAAAAAATTGGCTGAATGTTTTTTAGTAACCAAATTGGCAACACCGTTCAAAATCAAAATCAAAAACGTGGAAAAAAAATTACAGATATGATTTACACAGAATTATGTACTGCATTGTTTTAGTGTAGTCAACCCCTTATGGCATTTTGTTAAAAATGTATACATTAAATTGTCAAGCATCGAAAAAATTCTTATCGGGATTATTAAATTGGAATTGTATCAAAATTCATTATAAATGATCAATTTGTAGAGAATTCCCTACAATGAGACCTTAACATGTAATATATATATATATGTATTATATAAAAAAAAATATAAAGGAGAAAACATGATGTTTAAGCAAATTTATTGAAAATGAAAACATGAATTAATCTCAACATGAAGTTGACTTACGTTTCTATACACATTCTCAGCCCTTTTGAAATCAATTTAATTATTTACAAATATTTCAATGTAAAATGAAATTATATTTTTGTCCTTTTTAATTTTTTTTAATCCTGTATGGTGTACAACTCCTTTGAGAAAACATCGTCCAAAGTAAATCCAGAACTACTTAAATTGGGATGTTGTGAAAATTGCTCATTATTTTGGAGATGCTTCGTAGTATTAGAAAACCCAAAACTCTTGAGAGAGAAGGAACACCAATGTCTTATCCACGCTTCACAAATTAAATAGGTACCTTTAAAAAGTTTCAAAAAAACACCTACAACTTTAGAAACAGCATGTAATATTTCTACTCAACGTAAATAAAGCGCTTCTGGTAGTAAACATTAAGCCGTTAACATGGAAAGAGAGACGGACTTGTTGATCTTGCTTTATCGTCTAAATTTCAGACAATATATTCAGCTTCGTTTATACAAAAATTCACAAAAAACAGAAACCATTTTGTTTGTTTAATTTTCATTTTTAAACGAAAATTATCCGGAACTGCTTAAAATCCGAAACTACTTAAAGCACTGTACTTCTTCCACAAAGCGTTCTGTGGAGGAAGTAGAAAAGAAATGGCACAACGTTCAGATGAGAGGTAAAGCAGAACTCCCGGACGCACGTCGTTCCATTAAAATGACAGGTATGTTTTCCCTTTCTTTAAGATATGAGAGAGAGAGAGAGAGAGAGAGAGATCCAAAGAGGGAGGATCTTTACATTCCAACTATGATATTGTACAATTACATATTTACTGTATAGATGAGACATACCTAGATGCAAGTCTGTCAATGTTTACAGAATAAAAAATGGGTTATCTCCCCTTTCATAACAAAAAAAAAGGGGGAGACTTGTAACATGACGAGTGAAGAATTTAAAATAGATTGCATCGAAAAATTTGATGGCTGAAAAAACTTACTTTCCTTTCTGTATTTGTCCATACATAATCAGAGTAGTATATAAACAAGAGGCCCATGGGCCACAACGCTCACCTGAACAATGATTGCAGATTGCCATTGGGCCATGAAATTCACAAAATAAACTCCTTTTACCCATAGCAATAGTTGCTCATGCTATATGATGGAATTGATGAAGTGCCTTTGGTGAAGAAGGTAAAAATATTTTAAGTTTACAACAGATGGACAAAAATAGATAACAATAGGTGATCCAAGTGACTAAGGTGACCTAAGAATGGGGTTATTTAATTACCAATTTAAAATCAAAGTACAGAAGTACTGACGGGAGTTGGCTTTATTGATCATTAAATTACTTTTAAATGTAATTTTGCATGGCAAGTGGTTTCTTAGCTGTATTTGAATAATTACGCACTTCTTATTGTAATATGAATTATGAGGCTTTATCTACAAGGATTCTGAGCTATTGTAGACATAAACCCACCAGAAATGATGTTGTGAAAAAAATAAAATTAGTGCCATCAAATTTTACGATGTACATGTATTAGTAATCGAAATATTTTTGGAAAATTGTATACAAACAATATTTAACCATGGAGTAGGAATACATACGACTAAAAAAGTAAACTGTTTGTTCCATTTAAAATCTGGGTATTTTCAATGTAATTATACATTGAACATGCCTCTGATTGCATAAGTACAGATATATCAATTATTTTTAAGTTTTGCCAGTGATCATGATTTGTACTCCCTTTACAAATATTTACCCCCTTCTACTTTTTCATTTCCTCCTTCTACTTCAATTTTTAGAGACAGCCTTGTGCTTCAGTCCGAACACTGTTCCACTTTTGGTTTGGCAGAGTAACTGCATTGGAGTTGATTAAAATTAATTACCAAAACTTTAGAAATACAGAATGAATTTGGCATTGAGACAGATATTTTCTTTATATATAAAACTTCTTCTGCTTATGCACTTACTAGGCTATAGAAGTTTGCCTAAACCGTGAAAGCTGACATAAATAAAAATGCAAATAAGTTGTAACTGTCATTTATATATAACAACTTCAGGGAGGAATTCTTCCTTATGTTACAGGTTTGTCTTAAAACAGGAGGTAGGCTATATTGCCTTAATTACATGACTATTTTTCCATTTCAAACACAATGTAGCTATAAGCAAGACCCCGAGACCCCCTTCTACTTTTTCATTTCCTCCTTCTACTTCAATTTTTAGAGACAACCTTGTGTAGTATCAAAGATTTCTTTAATTTACAATAAAGAAGTGAATTATCAAGGATTTAGTCTACTTTTTTTTTTAGATCAATTGAAAAATTAAGGAAGTAAAAATTAGAAAATGAACAATGAAATTTAAGTTATCGGAGTACTACGCTACCCTTGAAAAATACAAGATCTTATTGAAAGCCATGAATCATATATACGAGGGTCATTCAAAAAATACGTAGACAATGTTCCTCATCGTCACATTATTATTACAAGATTATAGATCAACACATTTTCGTAAATAAAAACATTTAATTTGTCGATGTGTGAAGTTTCATTTCATTTGATTCAATTGATCTCATGCTAGCCAATTTTTAAAGCAACATGTTTTGTTGCCATGGAGCACGGTTAATCAACAGTGTAACGTCAAAACAACGTTGAGAAAGTTTCTCAAAATTAGTCTAAGCTTTTTAATTTCATACACAGTTTGTAGCCTTAATTACATAACACTAAACACTTATTTTGCTTACAATTTCAAACACAATGCCTAGAAACCTATTACTTCCGAAGCAGTGAAACGCACATCACGTTAATGACGTTCTTAACTCTTCTACAAGATTTTCAATTATATCCTCCTTCTACTTCAAAAATTTTTCCATTTTATACAAATACACGGCTTATTTTTAGTACATTTTTTCGTTTAAACAGATTTTTTAATTTACAATAATGGAAGTGAAATTTTACTGCTACTCGTGAGTTCCAAGTCATGGTTTATTGCCTTTTTTTCAAATCATGTATTGAAAACCTTTTGAGGAAGATATATTAAAAATAATACAGCAAAATGAATTTAAACATGTAAATTTTAACGAAATTTATAGATTATAAACTGAAAATTGGTAAATTACGACGCTACCCTTGAAAAATACAATGTTCCAATTTTTTAACTCAAATTATTTGAAAGCCATGAATCAAATATATACATGTACTGAACTTTTTGAATGACCCTGGTACATGTACTTGAAAGAAAAATAAAGCAGTAAATAGTAAATAACCATTTATTTAATGAGAAAAAAACCCACAAAAATATGCACATTGCATAAAAACAGTTTTTCTAGTCTAAATAAAGAAAAACAAAACCAACAACAACAAAAAATTCAAATATATTGCTGTTTGTTGCTACAAATAAGATAAAAAAGAATGTAAAAAAATGTTTCATACATTTCAACAGTGCAGTAACGTTAAAATTAAAAATTAAAATGGGTCATGTTAATTTCGAGGTTTAAAGAGATAATTTAAAAAAAAAAAAATAATTCTGCAAGTTTTTATTATATAAGCATGTTTGTGCACTGTATGAATAATATGAGAAGATCATTAATTGAATATGCATCTTGCATGTAATATTAAAAGGTATATTTTACATATACAGAAGTAGAAATGTAAATAAATAAAAATGAAATAGGAAATGTTACCTGACAAATAAAAAACAAAAGAACAACAGATGTAATGTGTAATAATGATAAAAAAAAAGAACACTTAATTATGAGTTATGAAACATAAAAATAATTGCCTTACAGATAAGGAAAAAAAAAGAAATATAAAAACAATTTCACATGAATAATACCAAAATGGACAGTTCTAGTAATATTATGAAGACAAATGAAGCAATTTGAGTTACAGATTCTATATTAATAGTTTGATGTCCAACAGTTTTGCTGTCCTGCGTAAATGATAAATTCAGTGAATTTGACAGCAAATATTAAGTTGTTGGATAGATAAGGAACAACAAAGTTATGTCATAATTTAACATGAATAATACTAAAATGCAGTTTAAGCAATAGTATGCAAAATAAAGTTCTGTTGTCCTGTTCGAATAACATCTTGAACAAATTTTAGAGCATGTATGAAGATGTTGGACAAATATGGACAACAAAGTAATGTTAAAAAGTAACATGAATAATATCAAAATGCAAAAGTTCTAGCTAAACTGTGCAAAACAAAATGAGCATTTTGATTCACATGTCTGGAACCAAAAGTTTGATGTCTAACACAGTTTTGTTGTCTTGTGAGAAAGAGATTTTGAACGAATTTGACAGCAAATATTCTTCAACTACCTCATTGTCATCTGAATCTGGATTGTTTGTCGTTGCTAATGTTAACAAGACTGAAGAAAAAATAGTGAGTTTGTATTTTTCATATCCAGACGAGAAACACAAGGTTCCGCTGATGGACCTGTGCAATGACTCTTTGGTCATTTTTAGTTTGCAAGACTGGCATCTGACTAACTTTTGATTACTGAAATCAACTTTTGATTTACAATTGTCGCACAGGTAACTAAGTGCAAGTCCTGCTTGGGTGATTTTGCCTTCCTTTGTGATTACATCAGTGTCTATCGCTGGCGCACAGTTGATGATGTCAGGAATCTGTGAAATGGTCGTCTGTTTTGTAGAGGTCATTGATTTTGCATTTTGGAAGAGTCTTGTGGATAAGTGAAGGATCTTGTAGCTTTTGTCAACTTCTAGTTTGGATACCAAATCTTCCCAGATGGTGAGCTTCATTGCAGCGGTAGAATCAGCAACTGTAATTTCTTGGCGTTTTATGGGCGATTCCCTCACTACTTGTACCGTTTGTTGAGACACTGATAAGACTCTGACCTCTACAGCAACCTAAGTACCTTCTTCTTTCATACTAGAAAGATACTCTTCAACAGATATTTCAGATGTATCTATAAACTCTTGGAAACGACAAATGTTTTGTCTAATATAATCAACCCCTCTTGTCTAACACTGGATGCAGTGTGATGGATGCCTTAGTTTTGAGTCGGTCGCTTATGGCCTCAAACTGACAGTTACCATCTCCTTTGGGGTAACAGGAAACATTTTCATCAGATAGAGTGAGTTCTTGAATTCGATCTGAATGATTCTTTATGACAAAAAACTTTTCTGGATGGGATCTTTTAGCTATACTCTGCAACGCTTTCGAAAATGTTGAATTTCTCTGTGACTTTTTGCGAGGTAATACTTGTTCCTATGCAACATTTTCTGCTTCTTTTCTAAAACTTTTTGTCGATTTATTCTTTGTTTTTCCTTTTCAATTTCATGGGTCTGTCTTGTTATATTTTCAACTGAAATCCACTCTTTACAAAACCTATGTTTAAGGGATTTGGACAACACATTGTACATTGAATGGGGCTTTCTAGCAATAATAATTCCAGGTAATACATGCCTACTAGTAGGAACCCTTTGCCCCTTTGTGCAATTTAAAATAAAATTAGATGTTAGATTTGTCGCATACTCCCTACACTAACATCTAACAACATCCCATTGAGGGTCACGTCGAGGTCAAATTCTATCAACCAATCAAATCGTCGCCTGCAAAATCATCCTATATTGTTGAAGCGAATAAGTCTACAGCTGTTCCGAATTTGACCTCTGACATGACCCTCCATGGGATGTTGTTAGATGTTAGTGTAGCGAGTATGCTAGCGGATCTAACACCTAATGTTAATTAGATTGCCCTTTGTGGGAAACTTGATCTAAACCCTCTCCCCCACTGAATAAGTTGCATATCCGAATACTTCTTCATGGAATGAGATATTTCTGGAAGTTTTTAAAACCCAGTCGAAACACTTAGATTTTGAGGTATTTATCAGGTATCTGAATTCTGACTCAACCTCTCTTTTTAATCGTTCACATTTTCCCACATTTTCCCTGTGACTGAGGATGATATGCTTTACTATTTATGATCTGTACTCCATGCTTTTTAAGATACTTTTTGAGTTCACCTTTGAACTCAGTGCCCCTGTCACACTGAACGATTTTGGGAAATCTATGCTCGTTAAAATCTTTTTTAATTCTTTGGTGACGGATTGACTTGATTTTATTTGTAGTGGACGTAAAAATATAATACTCGAGAAAACGTCAACTTTAGATAATAGATACGTGTAAGTATGTCTGTCTAAACTTACCCTCTCCTTTCTCATACCAATGAGATCAATCTGTATGCGTTCAAAAACAGACTTCGATGTAACCGGCTTCATCTTTCCTTTGTTTGTGAAGCGGACATGGAGACGTTGATGAATCGTGCTTTTCCCCAAAATGTTGAGGATTCTTCTCTCCCCGGTCTCAGCATATTTCTTACGTAGAGTATGACTAATAGATCCTTGACCTCTCTTATATTCTTTTAAAACTTCTTGCAGGCTATTTTTCTTCAGAACTTCTTTTCCATTACGACAAAGCTTCTCCACGTCGTCTTCAAAACTGATAGAAAAACTGTTCTTATTTCGCCAGAATTTTATGACAGCATTCTTTTGCAATCTTTTCCTATCTTTCACTGGGTTTTTGAATTCATCTTTCGTTAGAACAAAATCTCATACGTTTCCTCGTCCGCAGGCTGTGGTTGATTTTTCATTAACAATAAATGGCTTAGAGATAAAAAAAAGTTTAATCTTTTCACTTTTGCGTATATAATTTAAACTTGGAATTCTTAAGAATATTTGACGTTTATTTTCCTTATATTAACAATAACATGTTTTACTTTTTAGCTTTTTTGGATTTTTCCCCTGTAAAATTAACCTGACTGAGAGGGAAAATAAAGAAACAGAGAAAAAGAATATACAAAAGAATATACACTAACATAATGATTGTAACTAATCATAGTTTTTTTATTTTTAACTCACCTTCTTTGACGTAATCCTACAAAACTGCTTAGAAGTCGTTTCCACTATTTGAATCGTTCGTTCTGTAAATTTCCGGTGTATATAAAAATAAGGAGCGAACCCGTACTTCAACAATTCGAAACTTAATCGGATTTATGTACATGTGTACGAGGGTTGATCCAAAAGTTCGTGGAATTTCTTCATATTTTATTTATTCATTAATAAATGGTTAAAAATTGCAAATGAGAATATAGACACAAGTTTGTTGAATTTTTTTCATAAAAAATATTAAAAATATCTTTGATAGAAACTCTATGGCAATGGCCACAGAAACAGATGTTTGAAAATGCGGTGGAGACATTTCATCTTTCGTCATTATTTCTATTCTTAATAAGTGAAATGAGAAAAAATCGCGCTAAGTGGCATATAAAACGAAAATTATGTCATTAATTACGATTGCTTGACCTCGTATGAATCTTTGAGTGTGAGTTTTACTGCTTTAAATGGAAATTAAGTTTATTAGTTGATGGTTTATTGTTTAGCTTTAAATTGGTAGACAACGTCAAATTGCAACCAAGTTATAAATTTGATGAAAAAAAATTAGCATACCTGTTTAATTTACTGAACTCCATATGAATTTCATATAATATTCACGATGTTGGCTTTTAAACTCCCATTTTACGTATCTTTGTACCTGCCTTCGTCGCAAACCACGGCCAAATGTACGATCTTCTCCCATTCTGGCCGTGGTTGAACGAGGAGAGAATTCTTCGTAGCTCCAATGCCGTCTTAGCCAAATTCTCTTTGCACGACATAATCCATTCCCAAGTTACTTATGTACACATATGACGTCATTGATAGTAGATTTTAATCAAAATTACAGATACCGCAAAACAAAATAAAACCGTTTTAGTTTTGTTAATGTTTGCACATTTCTATTCATTTTCTAGAGTTAAAGGACATCTCTAAAAACCAATATTACCAAACATTCTCTTCTAAAATTGACGTCATCTCGCCTACTATGACGTCATAATGAATCACTGATGTAGTCAAGGAAGAATATTCTGTATGCTTCCTTATTACCCCTGCGCTCTCTCTCTTGTACAGAGAAATAGAATGCCGTTTGCAAGCGCAAAATATGAAATGACAAACATACAGAGTTACCCTTTCCCCAACACACTCTTCTAACTTTATACATCTCTAGGTGTCGCTCGCATGGCGGCAGAGCGTCTGCTCTAGAGTCGCGAAGTAAGGAGTTATGTCACGAATTCGAATCCCACAGGGCGACTTCGATTCGAACATAAGTATTAACTCTTGGTTGACGTCACTTGACCGGATGTTTACACCAATATGTGGTTTTCAAGCGAACTCATATGAATTTAAGGGGTAGCGAAAATAATGGCGTACATGTTTGCTCTCTACGATAATTTTATGAAATTGACGATTTTGCGCATTTTTGGATTCTTAGAAATTCAGTTGTATGCCATCTCTGCTATTTTAAGGAGAAAACATTTGCCTAGATTTGTTGGTTTCTTTGAAGAAACAATTCCACATTTTACAACCGAAGACTTTAAGCATCATTTTCGTTTAAGTAAAGGTATGTTTGAAGAAATTCTAGCGCGCATTTCACCACGTTTGGTGATAGTTGAACATGTTGGTGGGATTGAAGAGACACCGCCCTGTAACTAAGAAGCTTTTTATCTTTTTGAGCTACATACCGTAAATATGGAAATTTTTGTTGTAGATAAATTTTTAGCAAATTTGCGAGTTCATTGCATTCGCAAAAATATGTTTCTTAAAAATAATTCAACAATAAGAAAATGTAAACAAAGTAGTGGTAATTTGCAAAATTTTGAAACGTAAAAATTAATCAACAGCATTTTGATCCAGATTACGTAAAAATTTTGATGTTGAAGTTATGGCCTTTACTTTGATGTTGGTATGGCCACTGTTCATAAGACAATTAGAAAAGTCAGCAGTACAATGAATGAATGTCTGGGCAGCGTAAGTACATATCTAGATACATTACAGCCTACAATCATATTCACCTATCATCAGGCCCTGGTGGCGATCTTGATTACATCAACAGAAAATCATTTCCATCAATGCAGCTCCAGGCACTGTATCCGACTTGAAATTTTCTTAATAAATCAGATGTTGCACAAAAAAGATGCGCAACAAGCTTTTAAAATTTTTGTTACTTCTGAATGCTGAAAGTTAGGGATCTCAACGAATAGTCGACTATTCGACTATCAGTCGAATGGACCGACGATCGAATAATGAAACGATATACGAATAGGTGGCAGAGGATAGTTTCGAATAAAGTACCGGTCAAAAAATAGAGAAACCTGAGGTTTGAATGCATATTATAGGTAATTTTATAGCTAGAATATTTTTTGGGTGCATTTGGAGGGAATTGGTGGCCTTGTATATTTTATTGAAATATGACACTTTAGTGTCACTACTACTGTATATGGGATATGGACTAGAAATACGAAACTAAGCTCAAAACTCGCTCTACCGGTATTTCACCAGAAAAGCGGGGTGGGTTCACAGGATGAATTGTAGCTTGAAAACGAGGTGGTTGAGCCATTATCTCTTGCTGTTCATTGGTATGTACAAATGTTATTCTGCAATTTGTATGGTAGCTTAGGTCAGGCGCACGGGCCTGGAAGCAGATGCGGCTGCGGCGAAATAGTGAAAATAGGCTTGATTCACATGAAATTTTGAGATTGTCCCTGTGCCATCTTTAGGGCTCATTGTGTAAGTTGTACATGTTTTATTCCTAAAAGCTTCATTCAAATTTCTCAAGGGACTACATCATACTATTATTACATGTAGAGGGAATTTAAAATTTTTCAATGCACATTTTTAAAGCAGCTCAATATTAAGTAAACCGTCAGTCAAACGTTTTGATTGCAAAAAAAAACTATCCTCTGCCACCTTCAAGAATGCATCAATTTTTAGAAATGTGAATTTTAGTCTGATTTTTATATAAAAGGGTTTATTTATGTAAGTCAATTTAAAAAAATACTTTGTTTCTGTTATTTAAAATCTGTACAGTTAGGTATATTCACTAAAAAGCAAGGGGGGTTACTCTTTTCCAGCATACATTTTGAAAGACTTTGAACCATCAGCATAATAAATCATATAAGATTCAGGCATTTTTTGCCAGAGAATAAATTAATTGTTTGAAATTGATACTTTGGGTATTGTCGCATAATTAAAATCATGTCTTGCTTTAATTAATTAAATCTAATTAAAATTTAAGTGTATTAATTAGTGCGATATCACTGAAATTACATATATTTGCCATTTTTTCAACCTAATTTACTAAATATAATTATTTTGAAAATAAAAATCAGTCAGCATACCTAAATGTCACTAAACCTAACCATATATAGTACAAAAAAAAACTTTTTTTGCTTTATTTTTCCAAAGTTGACCTATTCTGTTATTGATATTTTCATGAAATATGCCCCCCCCCCTTTTCATTTTTTAAATTTATCTATATTTAAATGTGACAGAATCTAAATTTTTCAATGGTTTTCTATAAAATGACTATTTTTCTTTGAATAATAACAAAACAAAGAGTTTATATTGCATATTTAATGAAATAATATCAATAAAATGTGCATTCTCATGTAATTATTGAATTCTGCTAGGCCCATATAATCTGCCCACAATTGCCCAGGATGGACAGAATAATCACTTTTAGTATTCAGGAGAATGAAATGTATGTATTTGATTACTCATAACTGTTAAAAGTGAATATCAGACACTAAGAAAGAATTCAGCTAAGACAAACAAATTTTTACAGTGCATTTTCATTACACTGAAGAAATGACTGCAGGGGTAGGGTGTTGAACAGCCATTTCCTGGACACTTTTTCTTTAGCATATGATGCAAGAGGGTTTTTTGCATATCATGATAAATATCTTGAAAGTTGAAAGGGGTTTTAACTTTGCAAAGAAGTTATAGGTATATAAAACCAAGTGAAAAAGAGATAAAATGAAATTTCATAGAACATGAAAAAAAGGGGAGTATGTGATACATGTGAGTACATTTCACCAAGATGTGCCCTTTATATTTGACTTTTTACATATAAATGTATTTGAAATAGATTAAAATTACCATTTAACACTTTTTGGCTGGTATATTTATCATCTGGAGTTGTAAGAATTGCATTTGTTTTATGTGTAAGAAACAATATGGGGTTAAGGTGGTTGACCGAGAATTGGTGAGGTCTCTTATTTGGCCATAACTTTATTATTTTTCAATGAATCAAGACATATTTGGTATATTTTTACTCAGAATTGCATGTTCTTTTTGAATTGAGCAAGGATTATTACTTGCAAGACAAACTTGGAAAGTTAAAGGTGGCAGAGGATAGTTTCGAATAAAGTACCGGTCAAAAAATAGAGAAACCTGAGGTTTGAATGCATATTATAGGTAATTTTATAGCTAGAATATTTTATGGGTGCATTTGGAGGGAATT
This sequence comes from Saccostrea cuccullata, assembly GCF_032062105.1. Classification (NCBI taxonomy): domain Eukaryota; kingdom Metazoa; phylum Mollusca; class Bivalvia; order Ostreida; family Ostreidae; genus Saccostrea; species Saccostrea cuccullata. The sequence goes on from NW_026921345.1 coordinate 55,864, forward strand.
GGTGGCCTTGTATATTTTATTGAAATATGACACTTTAGTGTCACTACTACTGTATATGGGATATGGACTAGAAATACGAAACTAAGCTCAAAACTCGCTCTACCGGTATTTCACCAGAAAAGCGGGGTGGGTTCACAGGATGAATTGTAGCTTGAAAACGAGGTGGTTGAGCCATTATCTCTTGCTGTTCATTGGTATGTACAAATGTTATTCTGCAATTTGTATGGTAGCTTAGGTCAGGCGCACGGACCTGGAAGCAGATGCGGCTGCGGCGAAATAGTGAAAATAGGCTTGATTCACATGAAATTTTGAGATTGTCCCTGTGCCATCTTTAGGGCTCATTGTGTAAGTTGTACATGTTTTATTCCTAAAAGCTTCAAATTTCTCAAGGGACTACATCATACTATTATTTCATGTAGAGGGAATTTAAAATTTTTCAATGCACATTTTTAAAGCAGCTCAATATTAAGTAAACTGTCAGTCAATCGTTTTGATTGCAAAAAAAACTATCCTCTGCCACCATAGGAAATAAATGCAAGAAAAGGAGGTGTTAAAGAAACTCTCATCTCAAAATTTGAAAAGAGCGTCATTCCTAAAACCATTAACATATATATCCTCAAACGAATAAGAGCTCAAACACATTCACAGTTAATAAATAATTTTCCACATTGTACCTAATTATGGAAAGTCCAGTAATTTCATAACGCGATAATTATTTCTCAATTACTGACCTTTCTTTTTATTGAGGTAAATCATGTAGCGCTACACTGGACTTTGAAAATTATTAATTGGACTTATACCAATTATAAATTTATTATTTATTACCTGTAAGAATGTTCAAATGCTAGGAACACACCGCTGCCGTAAAGTGTTGAAACTTCCACAGTTATTTAAACAATAATCTTACAAAGTAAGGACATTTTGACAGCGGGTTAATCATTAATTGAACAAGCAGACAATTAACGACAGTATCACCTGCCATGTGGATAGTGTTTGTTTACCCCTTCCCTTTTCAAATTTATTTTAATAAGCTTTAAAAGCAGCGTGCTTCAATTTTTCAAAGCTTACTAGAATGAAAACTGACTGTAGAGACCAATTTATGAATGTGATTAAGGAGAATTCATAGATTTTGGAGAATTGCTGTTGTAAATTATTTAACCTTACTTTACATGCTTTAAAAAAATGTTCCGAATAGTCGATTATCGTTCGAATAAGCAATCGAATGTTCGACTGAGGAAAATAAATATTTTGACATCCCTATTGAAAATTAAAAAAAATTATTTTTGTTGCTTTAATTTTAAGGTTGTGTGTGATGATACTCTTCTGATTCGTAACATTTACACAGACTGGCCTGGTAGCACACACGATTCCAGGGTTCTGAGAAATTCTGAATTATTCACACAAGCTGAAGCTGGCAATTTATCAGACAGAAACAAAATTATCCTTGCTGATAGTGCCTACCCACTTAAAAGGTGGCTTATTACTCCATTCAGAGACAATGGTCGGCTTGGTGCAAACCAAAGACGATTCAATCGGATCCTGTCTCTTGCCAGACAATCTATTGAAAGATGTATATGGCGACTGAAAGGAAGGTTTAGGAGATTGCATGAAATACCCATTCATAAACCTGAGGATATAGGGTCCTTAAATTCATCTGGATGCATTTTGCACAACCTCTGCATACTGCATGAGGATGATGTTGATGACTTCATTAAAGTAGATGACATTGGACATCCAAACAATTACCCAAACATTTTCAGGAATGATTCCTATGGCATAAATAGAAGGCTAGCCATTATGGCTAGTCTCCCTTAATAAAATTTACATTTGACTTTAATTAACACTAATTTTGAGTTATTTTTCTTCAATTTATTTTGAATATGATAACAAATTGTGTAACATAAATAGAAAAGCAAACTAAAGATGGCACCTGAGTTGTTTGACTAGAGTATAAAAATAATAAAATTAATATGTAACAAGAAAATAGTCACTTTAAGAGTAGTTAATAAACAACAACATAATCAAGAACTCAAAATCTGGTATCTGCCCTGGGTCTGGAGTAGAAAATTAAAATGTAAAAGGCCAACTGCAGTCTCCAATATCAACTCAAAAACTCGAAAAGATATTAATACAATTAATAAAAATGTTTCTTTATTTTTTTTTTTTTGAGATTCCCATCTTAGTACAAAACTATTTTATGTACGTATTTTAAAATAGTTCGGAAATTGAAATCCCTTTACATGAAAAATCTTTCATCGTATTTCTTTTAACATTTCATTAATAAACTGCAAATAATGCATACACCATTTACATATTTAAAAAAAAAGTACTTTGGAAAAAAATTGGATGAGAATCTTAACTTTTTTTTGGCAGCGTAACTTTTGATTATCTAATATTTCTTAATGAACAAAAGTAAATCAAACATCTGTTACATTATAAACAATGCACACTTGTTTGTTTTCAGTACTATTTTTACAGTTTTTTTTCTCCATAAGATTTAAAAGGCGATCAAATCGGTCCATTTTCGGCATCATGTTGCGACTTCATCTGTTGAAGCATTTTCTTCCCCCTGTTGAGTTAATTTTTCTATAGCCTTTGCTGCAATTGAAATGTTTTTTCAGCTCTGAACGTTTTTGGTTTCGAATTTGAATTTGGATCGGTAATGCTATCATCATCATCAGTATTAGCTAACTTTACCAACTTTCGTTTCGCAGAACTATCGTATGTTACCTGGGCTTTAGTAGATGCTCTGTTGCCGAAAACATCATTGAAATCATCATAAAATTTCCAAGTAGTTGCTTTGTTTCCTGTTTTATTGTTTTCGTCAATCACCTTTTTGTAGGTTTTTTTTCAATTTTTTCCATTTATTTTTTACTTGAAGCACAATTACGAATATGTTGTGTACATTTAATTTCTTTGTAATTTGGCCCCAAAGAACATCATGCTTCTTCACATCCTGAAACTTTTCGTCCATACCTAATCTTATTTGTATGCAGTCCTTTTCTTTCCATATGTTGACCTGCAGATATAATTTTTTCTTAGCTTATTACAAATCAACGAGTGGAATTCCCTAATTGGCATAAAATTTGAATCGGAAACCTGTATGAGATATCTTATTTTCTGAACAATCTGTTGAAGAGGTGAAACATTTTGTAGATAAATCAAAACGTTCATTATCTGAAAATCCTTCACTGTAAAAACTTGCTTCTGAATCAGAACTGTTTGAAAGATCAGATTAGGGGGATTGTGGCACAATATTCATAAACAGTTTCTCAATTTCTTTATCATGATATTCTTTTATTTCTAATGTATTAACATTGTGTCCATAGTATTTTTTACAACTATTTACTTCCTTTTCGGCACATTTGAGGGGCAACCTCGTCAGAGATGGGTCGCCCGCGTGGTATAGTGGTCAGAACGTCCGCTCTAGAGAAGCGAATTAAAGAGTCAATCTTCACGTCGCGGGTTCGAATCCCACTGTTGGACGTGGAGACCAGTCCTTCAGATGAGACCGTATAAACCGAGGTTCCGTGTCGCAGTAGGTGCTAGCACGATCCCCCACTGCTCAGTGCCCCTAAGTGCCGAGTATAGGACAAAATGTGTAGCTCTCCACCGGCGAGTGGTGGCGTCTTCATATGAGTGAAAAATTCTCGAGACGGACGTTAAACAACATACAATCAATCGTCAGAGATGGGTGCAGGAGTAGCTGCTGCATTCGCCGCCGTGTCGTAAGCAGTTTTCAGTATAGAACTCTTTACAGCTGGGTCTAAAATTCAAAGAGAAAATGACATAATTATATACCAAACAATTCAAGGCCTTAAAATATATTTATCACTTGTCTCCTACATAAAATTTACATATCTCTCATCTTACTACAAAATAAAAAGAAATCTAAGCAAAAGTTACCACAATCTGGATTATGTAACATGATCCATAAACCCTTTGATATTTCGATTTCATACTTAGTGTCCCCTTTCTGCACACAGATGTTGACCCTGTAAATGTTACGACAAAACATCATCAAAAGCAACCATTAGTTATAAATTCATTTGTATTATTTATTCTCAAGTATTGTTTATCGATATATGACAATATTTTTTTCATACAGAATTCATTGTTTGTAATAATCGTGCGCTCGACCGCCCGAGACGCACAAATTTTGACGCGGGCTCATAGATTTGGATGTATTGACGCCCGAGTGGACTCGTTCAAATTTCTCATTGATTAAGAATTCATTAGTTTCGTTGTTTTATCTCTCCCAAATTAACTAATGGTATTGGTGGCAAAGTATTAAAAGCATAAAGGGTGAATTTGTCAGCCTATAGATTCAAGATAGAAGTTTAGATGATCTGATCCCCCGTTCAAATCATTGCAGAAAACAAATATATCAAAAACAATTAATTTCTAGTAGATTTTTGGAAGGGCTGACATGACACGTCTAGCTGAATTTACAGTCAGTTTCAAACACTGCATACATGTAATAACATGCAACAATTGATACTTAACAAATATTCTGTACCTTTTCCAGCCATAAAATTTGATCAGACTAACGAAATAAATTAATGTCAAGAAAATGCCCACACAACGTCACAGGTGCTCGAAGACAGGACGACCCCCCCCCCTCCCCCACCCGATATAGACCCCTCGGCCTTTTCCATTTTTTTCTCATAAAATATCTTTCAATAACATATTTGAGATAAAATCTTTACCAACAATTTCAAAAATTACCTAAAACAAACGTTTTATAAAATCTACTCTATTTTCTATATATAACGAGAAGTCTCTGTCGAGACTGTTGCTTTATTGGTTTGTATTTATAACTATGGAAGAGAAAAGTAGCCAATGGGACTTAAAACTTCACAACAGCAATAAATTTAATAATGATCCTTGATTAAGTCTCTTTTTGGGGCAACTTGTGTGCCAAATTAAATTGAAATCCGACCAAAACTGCAGGAGGAGTAGCGTTTTAAAGGGATTTCACAGAAAATTCTATTTTTAGTACCCATGGCAACACCGATCAGCAAAATCAAAAACCGATATACAGAATTATGTATCTTAGTATAGTCTACTTGTATGCCAAGTTATATTGAAATCAGACCAAAACTGTAGGAGGAGGGTAAATTATTTAGGAAATGTGGCTAGGAAGTGACTAGCACGTGGAAACATGGTAAACAGAAAAGTTATGTTGCATTTTAGATTTCACCACCCTATAACGTCATTCTGTAGAAATGTACTTCAATCGATCTCTCTTGAATTCATTCAAATTTAAATTAAAAGTATTCTCTATGATACAAATTTCTGCTGTCTTGAATTAAAATTTCTTTTTGGACAAATATTTTTGCATGGGAACCGGGACTATTTTGTTTGGCGTCAGCTAAGCAAATGAGGCACCAAGATGACTTTAACTGACAATTCAGCTGAATGAGAATTGCATTATGGGTTTCTACGAATACTACAGGAATTTTACGCTTGATAAATTCCTTTAATGTACTATTGGTGAATACAATTGTCAGCGGGATTCCCTGGCCAAAACATGAGATCACGAGAATAGTTATGTAAAAAAATGTTTTGCCCATTTAAATGCATACGAGAAGCTGCTCGTTTTCCTTACCCTTGAAGTGCTGGTGTTCTGAACTTGACACTAACTACGTATACATTTTATTAAACATATTTTTTCTAGTTAACGACAAATTAAAAACGCCCTTGACATCTTTCATAGTTTCTTATCTTTGCATTTTGCTCCTAAGAACGTTTTTTTTTTCCCACTCCACTGACATGATCATAGATTGACCTATACCACGTGTTCGAAGTAACATGTATTGGCGTTAACGTATTCAATCAAGAACTGATCAGTTGCTCGTGGTTAGATCCTCTGTGCGCTTTAATAACAATAGCCATATAAGGCATGCAAAGGTTTGTCAGCGTACATGATATTACACATTATTTTTACCAGCGTATCGGTCGCTAGTGAGCTCTAATTCTTGCCGTAAACTATGAGAAGATATATTGTTCTTTACCCCCCCCCCCTTCCTTTAGCCACTCTTTGATTGAAAGTCTTTCAGAAAGGTCTGGAAACACAAGGTCATGTTTTCAAAAGAAACAGACTATAGCAATTTCCTGTTTACTGCAATTTTATTTACACAACCGGTTTTACCTAAAACCTTTGAATAGATAAAGCTAAACCACGTGTCTTAAATTTAAATCACAATAATAAATATAGTAGGGGTGTTAGTGTAGTCTACTTGTGTGCCAGGTTATACTGAAATTAGACCAAAACTGTAGGAGGAGTAGCATTTTCAAGGGATTTCACAGAAATCTCTATTTTTAGTAACCATGGCACCATCGCATAAGCTCTTCTGATCTCTGACCAGTAGAGCTAAAAATCAGCATATATAGAGAGAGAGAGAGAGAGAGCACAGGCAATTGTTTCGTACAGGTACCCACTACCTGTATTTACCACGAGGTACCTAACTCATTTTCGGGCATCCTCCGCTTCACGCTCGTATTTACTAATAAATCAATCATACACCTACATAATCTTGACATAGTTCGCTCCAAGAGAAATTTTTCTACATTGCTAATGTCTGCTATAAAGATCTTTTGTTGTATGCCAACAAAAGGTACAAATAACCAGGTCGTTTTCCTCGACTTCGTCAATTATGGCGGCCAATTCACAGTCTTCATCCAGGTATCTCTGTTTTAAAAGTATAATATCATTGGATTAAAATAAAGGCTAACGTTATTTTTTAAGAGGTTTGAATTGGGAATCAGAACAGAATATACTTAATCATGATTGAAGAACACTAAAAATTAATTCAATTTTTTTTTTTCACGACCTTTGTTTTTTTTGAATGCCTCTTAGGCCTGGGCAATGCTGGCAGAATATCCTGTTCACAGTCAAATGGTGGTGGAATGGGGGTATCGTCGTTTGAATTGGTGTCCTGAAGTGAATAATGAGTAAGTTCAGTTGATTGCATATTTAAAATTTTTCTATTGTATTGAAATAAACCTGTCAGACCGGAAATCAATTTCAAGACAAGTTAGGCATGATATGAGGAGATCAAGATCTGAAAATGTTATGAAGGCTGGATCAATATTTATCGATACATAATAAAGGTGGGAATGGATACACCATACCAATTTTTTCTGCTTAGATACAGTTTACAATACATGCATTCGAAGATCAATAATTTCTATTTAAGAAATAAGGTATAATTTTTAAACATCTATCATGGGAAATGAATACGGTTGGTATAACGAGATCAAAGGGCTTCGTGGTAAAATTTATTGCTTACGAAACCCTGTTTATATCCTGATAGATTTTAAATATTATATCTTAATATGTTGACGGTGCGACCATTATAAGGCGAGCGCAGATACTTATCCAGTTTTCATTTAGATCGGGTTCGTCAAACTACACGTGACATTTGGAGCGTCTAAGACTCTGACGTCACATGATGTCGTATGCATGTTGCATTACTAAAATGAAGGCTGAACAGGGCTGATTTCAATCAGTTTATGACTATTTTTCAGCATAAACAGATAAATTCATTAAATCAAGGCAAGTTTATTTTTCTTTTAACTTTTGTCGTAATTCTCGAGAGAACATGGCTTTAGCGTTTGTGTACGAAGCAATGCATTGTGGGTCAAAATTACTGCGGAAAAATTCTATGCGAGGAATGAATGTGCAGTTGTCCGAATTTTCTCTTCGCCCAGGCATTGTCATTAGAGCTCGCAGTTACGAGCGTCGCGAAGCGACGCTCGCTGCGCTCGATATTTCTTTTATATACATTTGTGACATTTTTATATATATTTGCCTGATTATAATTTTTAATGTGTAAAGTGTTTTATTTATTTTTCAAATTAACAAGCACATGTTTAATCCATTGATTGCTCATCGCTACTTTATGACGTCAATAAGAAATTACGTATGTTTATGAATTTTTAGGGGAATCATTATTCAATGAGAAGTCTTGTTAAGAAAAATCAACGAACTTTTTGTTTTCTCTTGGTGGCTTTTTTAGTTGTGGTTTTTTTTTTGGTTTTCTTTTCCTCCACTTCCCTTCGCCTCATCTCTGCCCGCTCTTTCCTCTCCCTTTGCGCCCCGTGGGGATTCGGGTTAGAATAGGTCCTCAGTACCCCTTGCTTGTCGTAAAAGGCGACTAAATGGGGCGGTCCTTCGGATGAGACCGTATAAACCGAGGCCCCGTGTCACAGTAGGTGTGGCACGATAAAGATCCCTCCCTGCTTAATGGCCCTGAGTGCCGAGCATAAGCCTAAATTTGCAGCCCTTCACCGGCAATGGTGACGTCTTCATATCAGTGAAATATTCTGGAGAGGGACAGTATACAGTCAATCAATCAATCTCCCTTTGCTTGTTCTTTTTTCTCTCTTCCTCCTCTTCTCTCTGTTCGAGTTGGCTCAATATTTCCTCTCCTGTCTCCTGTCCATTAAATTTCAATTTATTAGAAATTAAATTGTACTTTCAGATCTTGTACAGATATCGACAGATAAAGCTTCATTATATGTGTAACTCTATCATCAATTTAAATAGTTACTTTTGTAAGCATAAGTTGTTTTTATTTAAACATTTGTTTATTATTAAGTATACCAAAATGTACCTGTAAGAACTCTTGATTTGGTTATAATTCTTCTCTTTTTTTCAGGTGGTTTGATGAAAATGGGCAAGAATAATTCCGATAAGTTATAGGGGATGAGGCCCTGTTCGACTAGTGGGTTCTGTTGAACAAAATGGCCACATGCATGGCACAATTCCAGGGGTTGCACAACTGGTCTAGTCATCTTTCTGTAATGGAAAGAGAAATGAGTAAGTTGTCTGTCAATTTTTTAGCTCACCTGAGCCGAAGGCTCAAGTGAGCTTTTCTGATCAAAATTTGTCCGTTGTCTGTCGTCGTCGTTAACTTTTCACATTTTCAACTTCTTCTCAAGAATCACTGGGCCAATTTCAAATATTGGAATTGTTTTACTGTTCTCAAGTTTTTTTTTCTTTTTCTTTTTGCTTACCCAAATCTGTCAGACATTTTTCTAACAGTTGAAAGTGATCCCTCATCACTGTGGAATTTGCCATTCCGTAGCGACCACGGTCAGTGGAATCAGGGGTCCTCAACGCTATGTCAGGGTGTCTTTTTCAAAAACCCTCTAAACCATTTATTTGATGGTCCACTAACAACATTGACATTAATCACGGAGTTGCCTTTCTTGATGATTTCTCTTGCAAATGCCTGTTTATTTATGGGATTATTTTATCAAGAGTAAACGGATGTGACATTTTCACATTTTATTTTCATATTGTTTTACAATTTTTATTTCTTATTTTATCGACATTTTTGTTTTTAAATCAGTAATTTGTCTGAATTTTGTATATTTATTATTTTAATTGCCTTTGTGTAAAATGATTTGCCTGTGTTCATAATAACTTCAAGTAAAGGAATTTCTTTTTAAATTTTCACCTTTATCATTTTCCGTGTGAGAGGAAATGCCCTCTCTGCAAAATATTTAATGTATGCAACAAGACTGTCCTCTTGCACTCGACTGAGGCATCTCACAGGATATCCTTTAAGATGATTGGCAAGTCTGTACCGCAGTGTCCGTCCGCACAGGGATGTTGTATTTGTTGACTGTATATACTACTGATTTATTATTTTTTGCATCTTTGATGGCATTCAATAAGTCTGTATTTGAGTAATTTTTTCTTTTCCGCATCTTGATACAAAATAAAATAAATTTATACTTTTGTATTTAATACAAGTGTATTTCTTTGTAATAGAAGATAGATAACTATTTCAGTAAAAAAAAGTGGAGTAGTTCATTTTATAGGAGTAACGCCCCTTTTGATAAAGGCGGATTATTTGATTCACTTCCGGCTGGAGAAAGTAAAATGGCGAGATGTTGACATTGAGACTAAGTGAAGTTTAAACATCATATGGAGGAATTGAGACATTGAAACTCAAAGACATGTTTTTATAAGGGATTTTCACCAAGAAGGTAATTTTCTTGCATTTCAACATTTTAAGCTGATGTTTTCACTCAAAAAACCGGTTATAAAGGAATTTGCAGGATGGCATGTGCTGTCGCATGTGTCATAATGGCTGTGTATTGCAAGACTTACCTTTGATAATGCTTAAATCTTTCTCTTTGATAGGGAAATCTCTTCTCTGGCAGTTTGCAGTGCTTACAAAAATGACGCAATTTACGTTTTTTACGTCATAATCAAAAAATAACAAAGATTGGCGGAGTTTTTATTGTTTTTATTAAAAACGGCAATAATGGGTACTCGGCAATAATGGGTACTCGCACGTTACATGTATATGCATATATATTATAAAGCTTCATGTATACAGTGGGTTTCAAAGTTTGCCTTTACGGATTAGTGATGCTAAACATAATATTTCGTAAAAAATAATTCTTACAGTTCAGTTTTTTTCCTTTAAGTTTGCTCCGCCATATTGATACTCCGTAATCCTACAGCATGGCTGGGTTAGCGTGGGTAGAGTTCATAAGGTCATATGACGTAATATGAGTAGTAACTGCAGTCGTTCGATTGAAACTCTAGTAACCAGAGTACGTACTCGGGTACGAATCGAAGTCGCCCACTGTGGGACGTTGAGATTGGTCCTTCGGGTTAGACCGTATTAACCAAGGTCCCGTTTTGCAATAAGTACTGGCACGAAAAAGATCCCTCCCTGCTTTCTTCCAGACATTTAGAAAATGTAAATACTTCTTCCAATTCCTCAGAGAAAGAACTGTTTTTGGTATTTCTAGTCTTCTCCTCGGCTGCTTTGAATTCTGGTTTTTCTGATGTAAAGTCATCATCGGGGGGCATTGATGAAGCGTCCTTAATTTGGATGCTATGCTCACTGGATGTTGGGGAGGGTGACCGTCCATCCGTGTCACTCCGTACAAAGTCTTGTAAATCTGAAGCACCATTGGTACCGGTACATTGGAACCGGTGGAATTGCATGGCAGTTCCAATTCCTTTTCTAGGCAATCGCGATTCCTTGGAGAGCTATCATTCTCTTCTCGTTGTGTCTCCTTGCTTGGTTCAGCCAGGATTCTTCCATTCTCCGGCGGGTCGTAAGGGAGTTATTGGGGGACTCCTCAGAATATGTTTGAACATTTAGAGGCTGTATTTTCGTTTCACGAAATAGGTTTGCGATCCGGCGGATGCCACAATGGGGGCCTATCCTTGCATTTTTAACCCTGTTTACTTCTTCTGGAGAACCACACTTACAGTTTATACAACCCATTTCAATTGCGCTTTTGTATGTGTCAAGATTGTGCAAACATAACTAATAACAATGGCTACAATACTGTGACATTTCAATGATTGTGACGTCATAATATCTAATCTACTTTTACTTATCCTGACGTCACAATTTTATATCCTTTTAGCTGTTATCTAATTGACCGTGGCGGAAATTTTTCCTTATTAAAAAAAGGGAATAAAAAGAAAGAGGTAAAAAAAAATTCCATTAAAAAATAATTTCAGAATTTCTTATTCTAATTACTTGATTTTGAAAAGGTAATAACTGAAGTAAATTAAGTAAAATAGCGTTATTAATAATTTGTACATGTTGTGTGTGTATGTAAATTATGAGATATAACTGTTACATTCACTCATTTTCTTTTTCTATAAAAACAAGATTTGTTTGTTCAACACTGATGCCCCCGTATGGCAACATAGCGAAGACTAACTTTTCTAAAACGCAAATTAAATATATTGGTTCTTAATGTAGGGTCTTCTCACAAGAATTACTATAGTGAAATATGAAAGCCCTAGCACCTCTGTTCAAAATTTATGACCAAGGATAAGATTTTGAAAGATAGGTCAAACTCAAAGGTAAAAGTTGTTGGTTTCCTAAGAAAGGTCTAATGTCTCAAGGATTACATATGTGAATTATGGAAGCCCTAGCCTTAACCGTTCAAAAGTAATGGCCAAGGTTTAAGTTTTTTAAAAGTAGGTCAAACTCCATGGTCAAAGGGTAAAAGTCCTTGATATCAAATGGACGTTTTTGTCACAAGGATTAAATATTTAAAGTATGAAAGCCCTAGCCCCAACCCTTCCAATGTTATGGTCAAGCTAAAGGTTTGTTTTTTTTAAAAGAGTCAGACTTCAAGGTCAAGGGGTCAAAGTTCTTGGTATCCAGTGAAGGGTTTTCTAACAAGGATTTCATATTTGAAGTAAGAAAGCCTTAACCGTTCAAGAGTTATTGCCAAGGTTAAATTTTGATAAGTATGGAAATCTCCAAGTTGTTAGTATCCAATGAAAGGTCTTGCCACAAAAAATACATATGTACAGTCTAAAAGACCTAGTGTCTACCGTTCAAAAGTAATGGCCGAAGTAAAAGATTGGAATTTTTGTGTAAAAGTGTGTCAAGATCTAAGGTCAAATTTTGTGGTACCCAAAGAAAGGTCTTGTCACAAGTACTACACATGTGAAATACGAAAGTCATAGCTCCACTAAATCAAAAGTTATGGACAAGGTTCAAGTTTTTACGGACAAACAGACAGACGGACAGACACGACAAAAAACTATATACCACGAATCTTCGATTACGGGGGCATAAAGAAATCAGTTATTAAAAAAAATCAACTTAACCTTACTTAATCAGAACGAATATATTTGAATACAATGAAGCGATATCAATGCATTTAATATAAAAATGGAATTAAGAACCAAATGCTACGGCTTTAAAGGGAGTTAGAAATAACATCTTAATGATTTGAAGAGCTTATAATGAAACAAAATTAAAAATACATTAAATATATTTGTTTATGGTCTACAGACATTGAAGATGACATGCCTTTCATGTCAAAGAATGATATATTTCTTGCAAACAAAAAGAACGAACAAAAGTTCATTGACTTGCTTTAAGAGAATATTAAGGAAGACTGGAATAACAGTGTTGATGTATTATGATCGGGCTTGGGATGCTTGTAATTAGTTGTTATGTTTAGACGCCATACTTGAATAAATGTGTTCATTTAGAAGTCATGTTTCATCAATGATTAGCCCTGATAGGCATATCAACATGGTGGCAGCGGTGCAAACTTGTTGTTAGTGTTACCGGTCGTCCCCGAAAGTGATGCTCCGTGAACTATTGTGAGTTTTTATAGACAAACTTGGAATTTATTTTTCAACACGTGCTCTGTACACAACCGCCATATTGGATCCAGACTCCATTCTCAGTAGCCTGAAATTTTTATTCGGAATGGGTGAACAAGAACAAGCCGCAGGACCTGTACAGGTGTACAATTGTCCGTTCAGATTACCTCCCCAACTTGATTTATCCTCTGGAAATGTATCCGAGAACTACAAAAAGTGGAAAAGACAAGTTGAAGTTTACATGTCTGCGTCAGGAGGAATCGACAAAAGTAAAGAGGTACAAGTAGCAATTATTTTGAGTTGTGGTGGACCTCACGTAGTTGAGATATATGACCAGTTTCAGTGGGAAGACGAATCCCATAAGAATGACCCTGCTAAGTTATATGAGAAGCTACAGGCCTATTGTAATCCTCGTTCCAACGAAGTGTTAGAGTCTCACAGATTCTGGAAGTTACCTTATCAGGAACCCTTTGACAAATTTCTTACAGAATTAAGAACACGTGCAGCGTCGTGTAATTTCCAGGAACAAGAGAGGATGATGCGTGACAAGATTGTATTTACAGCTACTGGTAAGCTACAAGAACTACTGTTACGAGAAGACAAATTGACTTTGAACAGAGCAATTCAGATATGTAGGGCTTTTGAACAGTCAAATATACATGTGAAGGAGCTGCGAGAAAACATCACTTCATCTATCAAAGTGAATAAACTATCTACAAACAAACGTCAGAAAAACTTCACAAAGCAGAAAGTGACACACAAACAGAAAAGTGAATTACAGTCTTCGAGCAAGGAGAAGAAAGAGTGTGATTTCTGTGGTTATAAACATGAACATGGCAAATCAAATTGTCCGGCATGGGGCAAAAGATGTGACAAGTGCAACGGGAGAAATCATTTTAAGTCCAAATGTAAGAAAATACATGCTGTTGGTGAAGATAGTGAAGACAGTCCAGAGTTAGAAGACAGTTGGCTCCTCGCATTGAAAAGTAAAGACAGACAGAGCAAAGACATCACTGCGATAATGAATGTAAATGATTGTGACGTACGTTTTCAGTTGGACAGTGCAGCTGACGTAAATACCATTTGTCAGAAATATGTGAAGAAGGAACAGTGTCGTCCGTCAAACATTCGTCTTAACATGTGGAACAACACTCATATGAAACCCCTCGGTGAAGCCGATCTTGATGTAATCAATGTGCGTTCCAACGTCGTCCAGAAACTTAGATTTGTAGTTGTGCAAAACAATCTTACCTGTCTACTTGGCAAGGATGCAATTCAAGACATGGGACTTGTGACAGTGAACAGTACATCTATACATTCTTTAACACAGTACACACACGGAGAAAGTGAGAAGTTCATATCTAAAATTGGATTAGAACAGCCTCTTGGTGACTTGGGCATAGCAACTCTGAAAGTTGACCCCAGTATTCAACCCAAAGTACTTCCGTGCAGGAAAATACCGATTGCTATCCAGGACTCAGTTAAGCAGGAAATTGACAGACTTGTTGATCGAGGTGTTTTGATACCAATTACAGAACCAACTTTGTGGGTTAGTCAGATGGCAGTGGCTCACAAGTCGGATGGAAAGTTGCGAGTTTGTATAGATCCACAACCTCTTAACACAGCTCTGATACGAGAGTACTACAGATTACCTGTATTAGATGACGTACTTCCAAAGCTAACGAATGCTAAGGTATTTAGCAAACTTGACGTTAAAGAAGCGTTTTGGCACGTTCGCCTTGATGAGAAGTCGAGCAAACTTACAACTATGATAACGCCATTCGGGAGATACAGGTGGGCTCGTTTACCTTTCGGATTGAAAGTGTCTAGTGAAATCTTCCAGCGACGGTTAGACGAAGCATTATCAGGACTGGAAGGTGTGTTTAGCATTGTTGATGACATTATCATTGCAGGATGTGGTGACAGTGAAGAAGCAGCAAAACGTGACAATGAACTCAAGATGCAGAAAGTTTTCCAGAGATGTGAAGAGAGACATATTACACTAAACAAGGATAAGGAAGAATCCGGACTTCGTGAAATTTCATTTCATGGACACAAAATTTCTAAAGATGGTGTCAAGGTTGATGAAAGTAAAGTGAAAGCTATCCTTGAAATGCCAGCACCGACTGATGTCTCGGGAATCAAACGCTTATGTGGAATGGTTCAATACATGTCAAAATTCCTACCAGATTTGTCGAAGGTATTGGAACCGCTACGACTACTTACCCGTAAAGACCAAAAGTGGAACTGGGACAGCAAATGTGAGTCAGCATTTCAGACTTTGAAGCATAAGTTGACAGAAACTCCAGTTCTGGCTTATTTTGATCCTTCAAAGGATGTTACACTGCGCCATTTGAATGGAACAAAACAACAAGTTGACAGCAGCAAAGAAGGAATTGGTGCCGTACTACTCCAAGATGGAAAGCCGGTCGAGTACGCATCAAGAGCTCTTACAGAAGCAGAGAGAAAATGGGCTCAGATAGAGAAGGAAGCTTTATCAGTTCTCTATGGACTTGAACGCTTTGATCAGTACACTTATGGAAGAAAAGTTTTTATCCATAATGATCACAAACCATTATCTGCTATATTGCGCAAACCATTAGGATTAGCACCTAAAAGACTGCAAGACATTATGATGCGTTACTTCAGATACGATGTAGAATTTGTATTTGAGAAAGGAGTGAACCTTGTTATAGCGGATACACTAAGCCGAGCTTTTCTCATGACAACGAAAGGAAGTGTTGATGAGCGTCACAGGATTCTATCTGTCTCGACGTTACAAGAAAATGACGTACCAGATATCAGGATTCAAGAAATTAAGGACATGACTGCTAAAGATTCAGAGATGCAAACATTGGCTGACACCATAGCCAATGGATGGCCTGACAGTAAACAAAATCTTCCAACGAGTGTGCGTCATTACTTTGATTTTCGTGACACTCTTAGCTTTGAAGATGGACTCATCTTGAAAGGTGAAGCAGTCGTCATTCCAAAGGCACTTAGATCAGAAATGAAGATGCGATTACACAAAGCACATCTAGGATATGACAGTATGATTAGGAGAGCTCGTGGTGTTATTTTTTGGCCTGGGATGAAATCCGACATAAAACAGATTGCAGATTATTGTGGAATTTGTCAGGAAAGAAAACCGAGAAACTGTAAGGAACCTTTACTTCAGCATTCAACATGTGAATTTCCCTGGCAGAAAATTGGACTTGATTTATTCGAGATACAAGGAAAACACTACATGGTCTCGGTAGACTACTTTTCCAGTTTTATTGAGGTAGATTACTTACCAACAACGACAAGTGCAAGAGTTATTTCATTGCTTAAGAAACAGTTCTCTAGATTTGGCATACCAAACATTATAATATCGGATGGTGGACCACAATTTAGATGTCAAGAATTTCAGGATTTTGTGAAGACCTGGAAGATCGATCACAAATTCTCATCTCCGATGCATCAGCAAGCAAACGGAAAGGCTGAATCTGCGGTGAAGATCATCAAAACACTGATGATAAAAGCACAGGAGGATGGAACAGATCCGTATGAAGCGTTACTTGAACAACGTTGTACTCCAAGACAGGATACCGGTTTAAGCCCAGCACAGATGATGTTCAACAGAGAGATACGTGCTACACTCCCTATGAGATCTCGAGTGAGCAATGATTTTGGAATAGTGAAATCCAAACACAGATCCAGACAGATTGCCGTGAAGAAATCTTACGACAAGAAAGCACGAAACTTACCTGAAGTCGATACTGGACAGTCCGTTTATTTCCAACACCGGGAAGGACAGTATTGGAAGCTTGGAAAAGTGATTCAAATACTTGGACAGAGAACATACGTTATTGCAGACCAACAAGGAGTCGAATATCGAAGGAACCGAATTCACATTAGACCAACCAAAATACAGACCCATATTCGTGATCAATCTCCAATTCGTGATGAACCAATCAGCAAACGTGTACTCTGTGAATTTCCAAAACCGTTTAGTGGACCAAACGAGTCTATATCTAGCAAACAGATACCGGTGATTACAGGCTCGAACGAACAACTTTGCGTACCAAACTCGATTTCAGAAACTGCCGTCAGCAAGCCTCATAAGGATATTACGCCAGATACTCGTGCAATGCCAATATCGCGTGAACCGTCTTCAAGGATCCGTAGGAAACCAGCATACTTGAAAGATTATGTCCAAAAGTGATTGAAATACTGTTTAATGCTATTTGATTATTTTGTTAGAAAGTTAATTAACAGTTAATGATCATTTATTTGGGAAATGTTCAGTTTAATTGTTTATACAATGTACATCTTTCTCAGAAGGGGGGATGTTGATGTATTATGATCGGGCTTGGGATGCTTGTAATTAGTTGTTATGTTTAGACGCCATACTTGAATAAATGTGTTCATTTAGAAGTCATGTTTCATCAATGATTAGCCCTGATAGGCATATCAACAAACAGTACATAATGCGACGGGAGATGCAGACCTTCTTTGTGTAAAAACTGCTATCGTTAAATATATTGAAACTCGTATTTGGTTAAGACACCGATCGTCTCGTTCTCCTCTGATTTTGAGATGAACTATATTTTACTAAGGTAAATAAAAACAAAGAGGTCTGAAATATTCTCCCTGCAATCCATGCATTGTGTGGATGTGATATAACATCAAGAATCTACGGTAGTGGGCTATTCTAAAAAAAAAAGGCGCCAATTCCAAGACTTCCAGACACTAATCTCGAGTTTGTCAACAATGCGTGACAGCATTGTGAAAACTGGAGAGGATATGTTGGTACTTTTGTATGGTGGCATTCAACATGAGAATTTAAACCTTTAAGGATACAGAAAATCTACAGCTAGAGTTTTAAAAGGGAAATTGTAAGTTCAAGGGCGCTTTCCATTAAACAGGCAATTGGATTTACCGATGTTGCCGTTGACACCGGATAATGGAACGCGCATTGCTGACTGGCGACTGCGGTCACACAAATTTCTATTGCCGATTCGGAAACAAGATGGCGGAGTTATTGAGTCGAGGGATTTTATTTACGAAAATCGAGGCTTTTTTGGTGTTATATATTTTGAAAATATCGTTCCATCTTGGTGTATGATAAAAATGATCTACAAGTCAGCGGATACGATTTTTGTGATGAGTACACAGTATATTGTTTATTTTATATGAAAGTATCAATAAATTGTTCCGAGTTTCCTCTTTAATATTTTTCCCTCTAATATTTTACTGTTCTGAACTTTAGGTAAGTATCAGGCGGTTACAATCAGTAAAAGACAACGATTTTTTCCCGTAATCTTTGAAAATTACGTCATTTAATGCCGTCTTTTGGCTTTTCTTTCCGAGTTTCACTGCAAAAGTTGTCTTCGAAATTTATCCTAATATTTTCATAAGACCGAGCCTTTTTCACTGTCCTGGGTGTAATTCTTTGTTTTTATCTATGAGTCATTTCAACCAACACAAATGTCGAACACAGTCACCTGTGCAGCCTTTGTTATTGAGGGAAAACATGACTACAATAGACAGATAGGTTTTTCAAAATCACAACAAGAATTGCTGTGTTCAACTTAAATCAACAATTAAGGTTCATGAAATATTTTTATTTCATTACATAAAACAGTTAAATTTAAAAATTATATTCTCCATGACCTTTTTTTGATTCAAGGATTTGCTTTTAAATTCAAGATATTATATCCTTTTAATTGTGTTTATACATTTGTGTCTGTGTAAAGAACTGACTGGCTCTGAATAAATTGAGATTTTTGTTTTCAAATTAAAAATGTTAATTTTTTCTTATTATGAAATTGTAGATTATGGAATGCCATATACGACAGCCAACTGCTTACTTCCAACTGCTGACTGCTTACTGCCAACTGTCAGCTGCTTACTGCCAACTGCCACACATATTTGAATAAATTTAATTTTTATATTGATATTTATGTAAATTTAAATAAAAAGGCACGGATCTATAGGACATTTTTTCCAAGAGGGTCAGTCTGGTAAAAAAAAATCCAACCCAGAAATTTCTTGACAAGAAAAAAATACGTAAAGTCCTTTCCTAAATGTGAAAATTTATTTCGGCCGGGGAGAGGGGGTTCTTATGCGTCATATCTTCATGTGTATGACATTTTTCATACCAACTTAACACGAATCTACATTTTCGGTTGGGGAGTGGGGGGTGGGGTTTCTAAGGTCCCTTTTAGTTGATTTATTTTATACATTAACTAACTTTTACTTGGTTTAGTTTGTGCATTAAATAACTTTACAAATTTCAGAGGGGTGTTCCGGACCCCTCTCTCTAGATCTATGCATGTAAAACATATTCTATTTGTACAAACAAAGAGATAAAAATGTTTTATCGGCGTTTCCTAAGTGGAGGGTCCAAGGGTTATACCGGTAGTTCGTTTAGTTTATTTAATATATTACTGTACAAATTTTAAATGCCCCCCCCCCACAGATCTATGAATGTGAAACATAACAGGGACATAGCAACAGGGGGGCCTGCCCCCCCCCCTCCCCCCCCCATTTTTCCCAACATTACCTTTACTATTGAAAATGTATATTCAAAGGATGGTTGCCCCCCCCCCCACTTCTTACCATAGTATAATGATATCAAGGATATGTAGTATTGCGTGGAAAAAAAGTAAGTGAAAGGTAGTTGGCCTTAAAAAAAGTTAGCCACCCCCCCCCCCCCCACCCACGAAATAGGATTTTCGATTTTGGTCAATTCCCCCCCCCCCTTTTTTTTTTTTAAATTTTTTTTGCTTGTCAACTTTTTCAGGTAAGTAAAAAAAATTTTCTCTGGTTGCCCCCCCACTTTCAAAAACGTTGCTACATGTACGTGCCTGCATTATAACACACAGAGATATACATCTTTAATTTGAGGAAATTTTTAACTATAGAATATAATGGAAAACGGAAATTTATTTTCAAAACATCTTTCTCTGCAAAACGACAAATCTTTTTTATTATTATTATTATTATTCTCTTCAAAGGTTTTGTTGTCTCCGGGGGAGGGGGGGCTTCTTTAAAGATTAAAAGCAGAAAATAGTCATTTTATTACCTATTTCAAATCGGAAAACAAATAAAAAAATAAACAATGTACTTTATCAACCGCATATATTGAATATTACATAAGATAAAACATATTGTTCATTTTATTCAATTCAATTTTACCAGGGTAACCCCCTTGGAAAAAATGTCCTGGATCCGTGCCTTTTTTGTGAAAATTCATATAAATATCAATACAAATATAAAATTTATTCAAATATGTGTAGCAGTTGGCAGTAAGCAGCTGACAGTTGGCAGTAAGCAGTTGGCTGTCGTATATGGCATTCCATAGTAGATAGATATTCTTGCTCACTTATTTCTTTCTGTATTACAAGCTTGTTTAAAATAATTTTATAGACTGAAAGCAAGGTAAATAAAATTCAATGGTTTTAAATGTAAGAATCGGTTATTAATCTTTACGATCACGTATTTGCAGTTGAGGGGCCGGTCCTTCGGATGAGACCGTATAAACAGAGGTCCCGTGTCGTAGTAGGCGCTGGCACGAAAAAACCCTCCCTGCTCAATGGCCCTGAGTGCCGTGTATAGGTCAAAATTTGTAGCACTCCACCGCGGCAAGTGGTGGTGTCTCCACATGAGTGAAAAATTATCGAGAGGGATGTTAAACAACATACAATAAATCAGTCAATCATTTGAAAAAGGTGGATGGGGGGCACTATCAAACCAAAAATTCCATGACTTCTGACGTTTTTATTGAGGGGTCACAAGCTCGTAATTGTTTGGCATTTTTCTATAGTTATCTAGACTAGTATATATCAGCAAAATTATACCCCACACCTTCGGTTCCCATAACCATGCGACATTTTTAAATTTACTAATCATAGGCTCTTGTACTCCAGGTGATAGTATTTTGATACCTGTGTAGAAGATAAGTTGCATCACCAAGAATGTGCATATCCCCGAGGAAGAGCTGATTACTAGTAGTTCTGCTGTAGACCAGTGAGTTATTGAAATCTCGCGCATCATGTACTGATCCTGGCCATCCAGACATAATATCGCTGAATCTTAAATTGTGGTCACATACAGCCTGAAATAAGTTAATCTTTTTTAGAAAGGTCTTGCAATTTGAGTTTTTTAAAAAAAATTTTGCAATTTTGTTTTCTACGTACATGTGATTTGCACCGTTTTCTTCATATATTTTACATGTCGTATTTAATACTTCCAATACCTTCAAGACACAGGGGCCGATAACATACTGTTTTTGATTTTACGTAATCACTATATGTATACAAAAAGAGAAAGGGAAACAACGTCAGCTCGAATTTACACAGAGTCGATCTCGGAAATGACTCGTCTTTTCAATAAAATACCTTGCACTTACTGAATTAACATCTGGGATCATTCAGTAATGTCAATTATTACTGAATGATCCCAGATGTTAATTCAGTAAGTGCAAGGTATTTTATTGAAAAGACGAGTCATTTCCGACTCTGTGTAAATTCGAGCTGACCCCTTTCTCTTTTTGTATACATATAGTGATTACGTAAAATCAAAAACAGTATGTTACCGGCGCCTGTGCTTCAAGATTACAGAATAATCTTTCTTTTTTTACGTGAGGTAGAACAGCGGGTGATACAATTCTAATTTGGATGTGACATCCGTCCACGGCGCCAATTACTCCGGGAAACCTCTCATTTCCTCAAAACCCACCACAACTTCATTTGCCCGAACACCTAAAAATTGCGTACAATGTACATATAATGTATTTATTTTGTACGGAAACGTATAATGGGAAAATGTATTGAAATTTAATATAGCTGTAATGGGTGCATTGCCTATACTTCACAAATATACATGTCCATTTAAAATATATTGAGATTTGCAAGTACTTAAAGGTATAAATGGCAAATCTGAAATAAAAATAAAAATACAAGAGTAAGTGTAGATTTACATGATATTTGTTACCTATAGTAAACTTACTTTTAGTTGTGTCCGATATTAAAATTTTAATGATGAATCCGACTCGGAAATAAATCGGCTACTTGTTTTAAATCTCTGATATCTACGAAACGCGACTGATTTAAAATAAAATCGTGTAGTTTTCTGGAAAGTCCTATCTTTTTATAAAGTAACAAAACAAATAGAAAGATCTTTTAATTTTAGTTAGTCTGAATTTATCAAAAATTAATACGCCACAAATAACTTTAAAGATGAAAATTGATTTTTTTTATTACATCATATCTTAACAAATACTAAATTTATTTCAGAAATGATTTTCAGAAATACCTGTTGGCCACTGTAATTTATCTGCAGCTAAACATTGCAGAGCTTTACATGTTCGCAATAAACATCGATGTACAGATGAATCTGTCGCTTATCTGGCGATATCCCTCTAGATTGCCATCATCCAGACTGAAATCATAATTTGTTTCTCAGGCCCAATTAGTTCTCTGCCGTGACGCCTTTCAAGGGGTATCTCTCCGGTCGAGCTTCTCGACAGAGTCTCTCAAACGTGTCCCTCCCCATCCTAAAATGAGAGTTAAACTCATCCGGAGGGTTCCCTGGTGCTGTAACATGGTCAAATTGGCGATGCGTTGACGACATACCATTTTCCCATCAATGTTACTAGTAGCACATATAATGATATCAGTTTCCATTGTCTCCAATTCGCCAAACTCGTCCGAGAGAAAAAAAAATCTAAAGCCTGCATCAATCCAATGAATGATAACTTTACCAGCCATATTTGTTTCTCTATGACGTTAACCAACCATTCCATTTACGTAACCGTTTCCTGACAACGTTGTAGGCGGTGCAACTTTATTGGAAGGCGCCCCAAGTTCACTCTCTGTATTCAATATCAGATTCAGTTCCACATTTTACATGCATATTTGCAGTGCAAGGCTTGGATGGGCAACGGAAGCAATCTTGACCCACTCCCCTTTGGCTCGTTTGTATCGGCAACAACAACAAAAACAACACACATCAAAATGAACAGTAGATTAAAAAGCATAAATATGATTCATACTTGTATTGTCTGTATTTGAATCCAGGGACAGATTTTTATTTTGTCTCGCTCACAAGTAGCCAGTAACTAGTTCGCGAATATAAGATGTCGCAAAATTTAAGTGATCTACAGTAGCTCCAATCTTTTCAACCGACTCGATCGCTAGATTTGAATTAATGCAATGTCTAAAACGTCATTGCTCAATCTCATGCAACATGTACATTGTGTTTTGCACTTATATTTATATTTGAGTAACTCGGGTGACCTATTGCTATCCGTTTTCGTCCGTCGTCGTCCGTCGTGCGTTGTGTGTTAACATCTGAACATTTTCAGCTTCTTCTCTGAAACCACTGAACCAATTTCAACCAAATTTGGTTTACATGTACAGCATCTATGGGTAAAGGGAAACATTAATTGTGAATTTTATGGCCCCCGACCCCCTGGGGCCTGAGGGGTGGAGCCAAAACCATTAATATTATTGCAATCGTAAAAAATCATCTTCTTTACGCCTGGACATCAAGCAGGCAAACTGTTGGCATGAATGTAATGAGCTTTTAGTCCTCTACCAAAATTATGAAATTCATGTCCCCAGGGTCAAGGGTTCTAGTGCTTTGGCGGAGCTATATAGATTATATAGTGAAAATGCATTATTTCTTTGAAAATTTCTTCTGCTCCTGGGTAATAAATAATCTAAGCACATAGTTATTTTGAGCAAGAGTGTCTCTCTCTCAAAATTGTGAATTTCAGCGCCCCAGGGTCATGGGTTCTGGTGTTAGGGCGGGGCTCTATTGATCATATAGTGAAAATGCATTAATGCTTTTAAAACCTTCTTCTCTGCTTCTGTGTATTAAATAAAGCAACTAAGTACATGTACATAGTTATAATGAGCAAGAGTGCTTCTGCCACAATTGTGAATTTTATGGCCCCAGGGTCATGGGTTCTGGTGTTAGGGCGGGGCTCTATTGATCATATAGTGAAAATGC
Source organism: Saccostrea cuccullata (assembly GCF_032062105.1). Taxonomy (NCBI): domain Eukaryota; kingdom Metazoa; phylum Mollusca; class Bivalvia; order Ostreida; family Ostreidae; genus Saccostrea; species Saccostrea cuccullata. Next base: position 79,994 of record NW_026921345.1, read on the forward strand.
ATTTATAATTTGAAAATCTTCTTCTCTGCTTTTAGGTATTAAATATACTAACTAAGTACATAGTTATGTTGAGCAAGAGTGTCTCTCTCAAAATTGTGAATTTTATGGCCCCAGGGTTAGGGGTTCTGGTGTTAGGGCGGGGCTCTATTGATTATAGTGGAAATTCATTAATTCTTCGAAAATCTTCTCCTCTGCTCCTGGGTATTAAATAAACTAAGTACATAGTTATGTTGAGCAAGAGTGTCTCTCTCAAAATTGTGAATTTTATGGCCCCAGGGTTAGGGGTTCTGGTGTTAGGGCGGGGCTCTTTTGATTTTAGTAAAAATTCATTAATTCTTTGAAAATCTTCTGCTCTGCTCCTGGGTATTAAATAAATTAAATACATAGTTATGTTGAGCAAGAGTGTCTCTTCCAAAATTGTGAATTTTATGGCCCCAGGGTCAGGGATTTTGGTGTTAGGGCGAGGCTCTATTGATCATATAGTGAAAATGCATTAATTCTTTGAAAATCTTTTTTCTCTGCTCCTGGGTATTTAATAAACTAAGTACATAGTTATAATGAGCAAGAATGCCTCTTCCACATTTGTGAATTTTATGGCCCCAGGGTCAGGAATTCTGGTGTTAGGGCTGGGCTGTATTGATTATATATTGAAAATGCATTGATTCTTTAAAAATCTTCTTCTCTGCTTCTGGGTATTAAATAAACTAAATAAGCACATAGTTATGATGAGCAAGGGTTATTTCTTCCAAAATTGTGAATTTCATTGCCCCATGTTCAGGGGTCTGGTGTTTGCTGGGCTCTATTGATTATATAATGAAAATGCATTAATTCTTTGAAAATCTTCTTTGCTCCTGGGTTTTATGCCAATGATCCAAGTATATATATTTATGATAAAGAAAGGTGCATCTAGCAAAATGGTAATTTTTTATGCCCCCCCCCCCCTCCCCTGGGTCAGGGGGGGGTATATAGTTTGAAAATAAATGAATCCTTTGAAATCTGCTTTTTGGTATAAATCGACCATTTTATGATAAAATTTGCAAAATTTTGAAATATGTGGCCCCAGGGTCAGTGGTTCCTTTGGGATGAGGTGCACAACTGGTTATAAAGTGGAAGTGCATTTTTTCTTTGTTACTCTGATCTACCTCTAAGTATTAAGTAAATAGAGTAAGACGTCGCGCACGGTATTGGGTGTCTTAATTGCGTAATTTGTAACACTTAAAGAAGAGCGCTTGTAGCTTTTAGTCATTTTTCGCATTTTGTCTGCACGTATTTTCCCGAAATTTTGCACTATGACGTCATATGATGATGTCATTTAAATTTCATTTCAATAAAATCAGAAAATGGCAGTTAATGGGCGTCCGTAGAAGCGGTCAAATTTTGTAACATGTTGTGATTTAAAGACAAAACCAGGCAAAATGGAATATTTGGTAAGGTATTTTGACTATCTTTCGTTAAAAAAAATAAAATTTAAGTGAAATATGGAATGTGCAAATATTCAAGAGAACAAATGATTCTTTCAAAAGACACATGTCCTTATTTTATGATATTGGTCAAATGATTTTGATGTCTAGTCAGTTTTGTTACATTGGTAAAAATTACGTTATTTTGATAGTTTACGGGAATATACCCCGGAAAAGAAGAGTTATTATTTTCTTAATAGATAATTTTTATTACCTACAATCTCATTTTCAAAATGTGCAAGTTAAAAAAAACACATGATTAAAAATTCAAGATAAATAGAATTCATGCGAAAAAAAGAGAACAAAATTACGATGTCTAGTCTGTTTTGTTACGCATTCATTTTTAACGTTTTTTAAGCAAAGTATAACGTCAAATTAATTTTTTGCGCATTTGCCATTTCAAGGAAACGAATTCAACCCTTTCGTCGGCAGAAAGAATAAAAATTAATAAAGAAAAGAAAAACCAGAAAAGAAGAGAACAGAAACTTAGGAGTTATAAAATACATCAATACAGAAAAAGTCCAAAATCTACGAAAACCTATAGTAAGACTGCAAGTGCTATTAAACAGAGAGCATACAATGAAAGAAAAAAGCAAGAAAAGGTACAAGAAAAAGAAATAAAACGAAAGAGAAGAGAATATATGAAAATGTATAGACAACGGACAAGACCAGACAATGCTCCTAATAATGACGAAGAACATTTTTTTTCTAACGGGATGGAAAAGGCTAGGTATAAATTCAAAACTAAATTTCTAAATTTACTCAGTTGATATTATTACACAGAAGGGAAAATTGGGTTCAGTTAATACAAAATTTTTAAAGCAAATTTTTCGATTAAAAAATTAAACGATTTTAAAAATAAAAACAAAAAAAAAGTATTTTGCAATATGTTGTATATTGTGAATAAAGATACATGTATATACTTGTGCAAACAGAATTATCAATACCTAAGGGGGGGTCCCCGCTTGTTCCCTTCCCGCAAGTATCTGCGACCTGTACATGTATAAATATTATACTTTAATGACATATATTTATTTTGAAAATTGTTAATATTAGCCCTACTAAAAGAGATCATAATTAAATTATTAGACATTAATTGTGGTTTTCTGTTTGCAAATATGTACCTTATCTATTTTTAGAACAATAAAAAGACTTCACGAAGCTCTTCCAAAAAATTCAAGCAAACGTGCAGCTGTACTCTCCGCTTATATAGATAAAAAAAAGAGCGACAAAGTCACCTGCTGTGGAAAAATTCCACTCTTCATTCAGTAACAGTTTAGAGAAATCTGCCTTAGAAAATGTTAAAGAAATCATCTCTACCGTAAAACAAAAAAGAAATAAAGATGCAACCGCAAGTTTGAAAATTCTGACATCTGCTGTAAATGGACAAAATTTGTCAAATAAAAAAGGAGCTGTTAAAAATCTGGCAGACAAGCTAGGCATCAAAACCGAAACGATACTTAAAGGTCAAAGGACAAGAGCACAAGTTTTACACTCTGAACATTCGTCGTTTCTATATACCGCTCGAAAAACAAGGTCTAGATTCCTTAACCGAGGAAACCAAAAAAGTTGTCTTTAACTTCTGGCTACAGGAAAGTAATAGTAGGCCGACGAATAATAAAAACGACATTAAGAGAGTTCGACTTGGTCCGAGACTATATTCGTCACACCCGTGCCATATATTAGAGAAGACTCAGACTGAAGTTTTTCAAGACTTCCAACAAATATATCCTGATATTAAGATAGGACAAAGGACATTTGAAAAATGCAAACCCTACTTCGTACGCACAGCGCGCTTCAAAGATAAATTAACTTGCTGTTGTCGTCAACATGTTGAAATGCGCTCTTTATTTAAAAACTGTATGCAGTTTCGCAAAAAAGTGTTGGCAGGACAAGCTACATGTAATAGTCAAGTTAAAGTATACACATCATTGTCCGAGTTAGTAGATGATACTTTATGTCCCAAATCAGCTAATACCCATCAGCATAAAATGTCGTGTTTAAATCGCGAATGCGATGGATATGGCGTTGAAAAATTATTTTTTCTACCAGAGGAGTTAGGTCATAGTGATACTCAGGTATCGTGGGAAAGGTATGAGTACAAAGATGTGAAAGTAAAAGGTGAAAAGATGATCAAAAAACTAGTTCTCGTAAAAAAGTTAACATCACCGGACGAGATGTTTCAATACTTCAAACAAATAATGGAAACATTTCCTGCGCATCAGTACCGTGCATATTGGCAGTCAAAGCAAATGAAATCCTTTGTAAATAATTTACTCTTTGGTCACTGTGTCGCTATTCACGACTTTTCAGAAAATTATAGATGCACAGAAAAGTGCGAGATTCAGTCGTCCTATTTTCAAAAACAAGAAGTTTCTATACATGTAACGATTGTTCATCGACATTCTGTTCTGGAATATGACGGGAAAGACAGTTCAGAAAACGATCCAAATATTGTGACTGAACATTTCATTGTTATAAGTCCAGACCAAAAGCATGACCATCTCTTTATAAATAATGTACAAAAGTTACTTTTGGAATATTTACGATCTATATCATGTGATGTGTCCGTAATGCATGAATTCACTGACGGGTGCAGTGCCCAATATAAAAGTCGCCATTGCATGGGAGACATAGCATATTCATGCTCTGACTTTGGATATTCAAAAGTTATCAGAAATTATTTTGAAACCTCTCATGCACGGGGGCCTCAAGACGCTGCGGGGGGTTACGTGAAAAAACAAGCAGATTTATCCGTTATTCGCGGATCTCAAGTAATTCAAAGTGCCCGTGATTTCTTTGAGTTTGCCCAAAGTAATTTATCTCGTACAACTGATACATCTAAATGTTCACGTCGGATATTTAGGTACATCAACTCCGTAGACAGGGACCGAGATAGGTATTTCCAACCAGTTAAAGACAATAGAAAAATTCATCAAATTTGTTCATCAATAAACGGTAAACTTCAAACTCGAAAACTATCTTGTTATTCTTGCGACAACTGCGTTATTGGTGATTACAATGAGTGTTTGAACAATGATCAACTTGGCCAGTTTTCGACAATAACAATGAAAAAACAAACAGACCATGAAAATGATGAAAGCGAAACTGACGAGACTGATGATTTAGATATTGTCGAATTGATTTCTACAGATACAGTTTTTGCTGTGAAAGCAGATGATATAAATTATCCATATTACATCTTAAAAGCATCGAAAAAACCAGTTATCTTGCGAAAATGTGTAACCGACAAGTGGGGAATGTCGTTTCCGGAAGGAAGCAGAGTAGTACATGGATACTATTTTGGTGTTCAAAATGAAGATCCTTTAGAACAGAAACTAATAAAAAGGATACCAGCTATAGTTCCTGCGCAATCAGTCACATACATATGTTCTGAACTTGAAATTGATGACGATGGTGTTATAAATATTGAGGATTCGCTTCATGAGCGAATTTTAAGATGTTTAGAAGAAACAATGTAAAGGAAAAATAACTTTGTGTCTGCTTCTGTGTTTTATAATGATACTGACAATACATACTTGTATAAAAGTTATAAAATACATAGCTGAAAAAACACAATAAACTGATTTCATGTATATGTGTTTTGTATATATTAAAGTCATAAAATACTCGAGTATTTAACGTCAATATTTAGCGTTTTAAAATAACGTTATTTAGACGTTTTTGACGTTACAAAAAAGACCCCAATACCGTGCACGACGTCTAAGCATGCTAAATTTACAATTATGATAAGCAATGGTGGTTCTTTCAAAACTGTGAATTTCATGGCCTCTGGATTAAAACACGAACCAAATTCAATTGTTGGAAAGTTGTTACATGATACTCAGGTGACCTATAAGACCCGTGAGTCTCTTATTTTCTAGAACTTACGCTGTAATTATTTAGTCATATATAAAAGGAAGTACTGTTGATTTTTTTGGTGTATTGACATGTGATTAAAGTAATAAGAATTATAGGTACAACACACGTTATTTGTCTTCTTTGTAAGTGAATCGTGTTTTTTGAAGGCAAAAAAATGTGTGGACAAATATAATTTTCTAGTGTTTTGATATTTTATTGGAGGCACAACAAATTACAAATTAAAAAATTCACGCCGAGTTACATAATTTGCATTTTTTTTACCCAATGAACGAAAATTGGTCAAATTGGAATCTTGGGTATTACTAGTATGCACTAAAATCTTAATGATCTGAATTACTCAACTGTAAAATGTATAACGTCACACAGGGAAAGTGCTTAAAGGCCGAAGTCACGTGCAAATTAATTACGATTCCCCCATAGAACGTCTAACCCGTCGTCAGGGAGGGCTTGGAATGGTTTCTGACCAACGTGACAATAACGTTGACGCATAACAGAGCCACTTTAAGATCGGATTATTCATCCTTTCACTTGTTTAACCGCTATTTTACTAGCACAAACACTGCTAAAAATAGAGTAGTCTATCCTAGCTCAGTGTCGCCCGCGTGGCGTAGTGGTAAGAGCGTCTGCTCTAGAGTCGAGAAGTAAGGAGTCAAACCTTACGTCGTGGGCTAGAAGCCCACTGTGGGACGTGGATACCGGTCCTTCGGATGAGACCGTAAAAACTGAGGTTCCATGTCGCAGTAGGTGCTGGCACGAAAAAGATCTCTCCTTGCTAAATAGCCCCGAGTCCCGAGTATAGGACAAAATTTGTAGCCCTCCAACGGCAAGTGGTGGCATTTCCATATGAGTGAAAAATTCTCGAGAGGGACGTTAAACAACATTCAATCAATCATAGCTCAGGGTTCATAATCGTTACATTCACCCTAAGTTTGAAAGAAACCGATTGCGCAATTTTGGTTTTCGCAGCTAGATTAAGGGCGCCCATAAGAAATATGCTTTAAAATATTCCAAGAAAATCAATATATTTTTGATATCTTTTTTATAAGCATGAGTTTAAATCTAATGGGAATTGTACTAATGCATATGTATGTATGGAATCTCAATCGAGTTCGGCCAAAGCGACTTTACGTACATCAGCTGTATGTCACGTGACATGGTTAAAATTAGAAGAAAAAAATGTGCACGGATACAAAGATCGTAAAAGTTCAACGATATACGGATAATTTTTTACAAAGAAATTGATTTTTTTTTTTTTTGAAGATGAATTTCTTAACCCGAAAAGTGCTGGCAGCAACTTCCCCATACACGGGAATTATTTAAAAGAACTATATGCGGTATAAAGCATATTTTTGCCCCTACAAAAGTCAAAGTTGAAAAATTCCTGAACTGTGCTGAATTTTATAAATTGTATAAGAAATATATATTAACAGATCATATTATAGTTTCAAAGTAGTTTATTGACAATTTTTGCTTTTATGACGTCACAAACTAGTTCGATTTTATATCATTTTTTAGAAAGAAGACAAAATGGACAAAATTTCACCAGTTTTAGCTTTAAAATTCATAGAGCACAAGTTTGCTCAGGAACAATATTTACATATTTCATTGATATTATCATTCTAGACATAATATCAAAATATTGAGCCTGATCAAATCTGCGCTCGGTGACTTTTACTCAAAATATCGACGTAAAATATACATTTTTCTGTCTAATCATGGAAATTTTAAATTTACGTCATTTTCGTGACGTCATTTCAAATATATGACGTCATTGCTAATGAAAATATTCAGTGTTTTGAAGTCAGCATATATTCCCCTATTTAAGAACATAATTAAATGTTTCTCCGTCAAAGCTTGATTTTGGGGGGCAAATAATGAATATTGCCGAATAAAGTTCTTTGGCTGTCTTTTAAAAACCTCATGCATTTACACTATACGGATTGAAATAATGTAAAATTACAGAAAAAATCAACATCGCACAACTTGCTCCCAGCACTTTTTAAAATAGTAGAGACAATAGATACATATGTACTAAATATCATAAATTATAGTTAAGCGGATCTCGTTGAACTTTTGAGATTTTTGAGGGGTGTGCATGTAATTGCAGTTCTTTGTGTATAAAATGCATGACTGCGGCTCTATAAGAGACCTATTCGTTATCAATTTAAAAAGATTGTGAAGTATTAATTAATGCATTCAAAAATAGGACTCAATTTTAGTCAGACCACGCTTACATAGTTTTAAATTTCACATTTACAAGTTGCAATTATAGCTTGATCTGCGTCTCAAGTGCAGAGAAACTACGTGTCAAACTGGTCTATGGCGTCATATCTGTCAGTACAGCGAGATCAAGTTGGCTTTGTTTTTACATTCAAGTGTGTTGTAATGACAAGATAAGTACACATGAATTTATGTTTACAATAATTAGGAGAAATCACTCCGTGTAAAAGTGAATGAAATAGAAAATAATTATTTATTCGCCTGAGATTCATTTGTGCAGTTTCACCGTGACGTCATAATCGATCTCCCGAAGATTTGCATAGATTGATCTACCTTTGGCAGTCCTTAACCTAACTTACGTTGGTTATCCTCTAAATGCGCTCGCCAAAATTTTTGGTTGGTTACCCCCGGCCTGTTGAAGCCAGGATTAGTCAAGAGTTCTCACAAACAATCACATTTACTCAATCGACTGATCTCCGTAAACTTCATCTTTTCTCATTGAGCATCTGTGGAATGAATTTCGATGGATGATAGAATCAGTTCGAAAAACGCAAGTTGGTCACTTTTTACAAAACGCTTCCTTGTTGAAAGGGTTGAATATTATCCTTTTTTTGAAGCATAAACACTCTGATGAACTCCATACAAAGCAGAATGAAGGCTGTGACAGATGCGATTTATTTTCATTAAAGATGATATAAAATCTGAGAAACGAAAACTTAAAAATACAAATCAGAAAATTATTTCATCGCAAAAGTTTACCATGCGTTTATTTTTCCTTTCAGTAAAGACTGGACTACCATGAACATCACAATATTTTTCCCCTTAATTAAATTCCATATTTAAATTGGTTAAAATTAGTTTGTTCTAGAGCTGAAGCAAAAAATATTCATTTGTTAATTGTATATCTGACGACGTGCAACAATAGACAAAACAAGATGGGTATGTGAAACACTGATACCCCCGTATGGCAGCTTATAGCGAGGGTTGAATTTTCTTAAACTTCAAAGGCCAAGGTCAAAAGTGTTGGTACCCAAATGAAGGTCTTGTTACAAGGAATACACCTGTGATTATGAAAGTCCAAGTTCTAACTGTTTAATAGTTATGACCAAGGTTAAACTTTTTAAAAAGTGGGTCAAACTCTTAGGTGAAGGAGAAATGCCACACCAACTTTTTATTTTATAGATCTCTGAGTCAACCATTTTAAGCAATGGTTTCAGCATTGAAAGACCGACATTAGCTCTCAATTATTTTATATTAATTTTTTTGTATTTTTTTTTTCAGGGAAGAAGATTTTCAAAGAATTTATGCATTTTCACTATATAATCTATATAGCCCCGCCGTGCCATAGAACCCCTGACCCTGTGGCCATTAGATTCACAATTTTGGAAGAGGCAGCCTTATTCAACATAACTAAGCACTTGGTTAGTTTATTTAGTGTCCACAAACAGAGAAGAAGAATTTCAAAGTATTTGTGCATTTTCACTATATAATCTATATAGCCCCGCCCTAGCACTAGAACCCCTGAACCTGGGGCCATTAGATTCACAATTTCGGAAGAGGCAGTCATTTTCAACTCAACTATGCATTTAGTTTATTTAATGCCCAGGAGCAGAAAAGAATAATTTGAAAAAAATAATGCATTTTCACTATATAACCTATTTAGCCCCACCCTAGCACTAGAACCCCTGACCCTGGGGCCATGAATTTCACAATTTTGGTAGAGGACTCAATGCTCATTACAATCGTACCAACAGTTTGACTGCTTGATGTCCAGGAGTTAAGAAGATTTATAAAGACTGCACCAATTTTAGTGGTTCCCCCCCCCCCAAGGCCCCAGGGGAGCAGGGACCATGAAATTCACAAGTTTCGTTCCCCTTCACCCGTAGATGCTATTGGTTGAAATTGGTTCAGTGGTTTCAGAGAAGAAGCTGAAAATGTTCAAATGTTAACGACGAACGACGACGGACATTGGACAAACGTAAATTAAACATGTAAACAATATATTGGATGCCGGTGAACAATCCTTTCAAAAATCAAATGAATCATTTTATTGATGTGGGCTCTGTATGCATGAAGAGTAGAAACGACAACGATATCAATATTTATCGGTTTATCGTATGTGTCTGTTTATCATCTAATACAATGCACATGCTTCGGAAAAGTCGTATTTTTATGAATGGATGAATTTAGGGTTCTCGCTCTCGTACATGTCTATTTGTTTATCTATTCTTGAATCGGAATGACAAATACATTTAATTTTTCAAATTGGATTGAGATTTGTAAGTTTTGTATTATCCACAATGCCACGCTGTCCCAGTCAGACGACTAAACGCGCCTCTAATTCTGAGGAGTTCCACAATGGAAATACAACGTATTAGGCTGTTCAAAGTTAATTCTACGTTTAACGTCAATTCAAAAGTTCAAACCCTACGAGGGAGGGAAGAAAAAATAAACATACAAAAATTTTAAACAATTGTGAATTTATTCAAATTAACCTATGCAGTACATTAAAAACACTATCATTGAGTAATAAGCGTATTGAATATGACACCTAAGTCAAATTTCCCAAACAGAGTTTTTTCTTAGTAAGTATATTGGTATATTCCTTTTGTGTACAGGCCTTCAGATCGCTTAGAAGAAAAAAATTGAGGTGTTAAAAAAATATCTGTTTTTACACACACAATTTTTTAAGGGATCCAAAGGTCTGTGCTTTTGTGAGCAATTAATGTAGAATGAATGTGCTGTGCCTCGTTTGTCCTATGGATTTATTTTGCCACACGTAGATGGTACACTGTAGGGAAATGCTTCGTTGATCAATATCTAAAATTGAAATTATGATGCATGACAACAGATAATATGTAATGCATCATTATGTTGAAATATCTTGAAACTGGTCGCCCGCGTGGCGCAGTGGTTAGAATGTCTGCTCTAGAGTCTTTAAGTAAGGAGTCAATCCATTCGTCGCGGGTTCGAATCCAACTGTGGGACGTGGAGAACGGTCCTTCGGATAAGACCGTATAAACCGAGGCCCCGTGTCGCAGTAGGTGCTGGCACAAAAAAGACCCCTCACTGCTAAATGGCCCCGAGTGCCGAGCATAGAACAAAATTTGTAGCCCTCCACCGGCGAGTGGTGGCGTCTCCATATGAGTGAAAAATTCTCGAGAGGGACGTTAAACAACATACAATTAATCAGTCTTGAAAATTGTGTGCTGTATTTTTACTCGTAGTACTAGATGTACTAGGATTTAGTTTTGAAGGTGTCAATACTAATGTTGGACCATAGTTGTTAGATTACTTAAGGGTCATACTCTGTTAAGCGAGATATCTCTCACCAAATTCTCCGTTTTTATCAGAATTCCGTTTTCACCGACCGAAACTTTTGAGGTCCATGTGGAACTCTTGTATTTAGAGATGAAAAATAACGCGCGTTGTTGGTGATGGAAGGTAGGAAACGGTTCAAGAATGGCAGGTTCAAAACAATGAAAAAGAACAATGTTGAAACTGATACGAACAATAATAATGTTGATTGTGAGTCAGATAATGCACATTTAACATTGTGTGAGTCAGGACCAGCTTGCCAAAGTAAATCTGCACTGAATCTTCAACAGACGCCAAAGAAGTTGATTGTGAATATGTTCTGCATGGCAGACGCATTATTGACTTACAGTTCTTCGCAGAAATGTTGTTTACGGGCTTTTCCTCATGGAAAAAGCCATTACATCTTATAAATGTTGTAAAGGAGAGAAAATATGGCTTAGCGAGTGTTTTTTGTATCAGATGTTAATGTGGTGAAGTTACATCTGTGGCGACTGGCCGTAGACAGAATGATGAGAAAAATGGCCAAGGTTTTTTTCATATTAATACTGAACTTGGAGTTGGTAAGGCCATAATAAATAATTTGCTAGATTCTCATCCGAATTTTTTTAAAAAGTCGAGGACGGGCAGGCGGCTTTTATTTTATATTTTTTCAATTTTGCAGATTTTTTATTGACCTGGTCAATCGGTGTAATTTTATCTACAATACCCGAATAAAAGTCATAGTAAAGGTTCAATTATCTCTTACTTCACATCATCACCAATCTTTTTCAACCAATGACCCTTGTTTAAAATATATACGCATGTATTACAGCAATTACCATCTTTTCAGCTGTCAAAATCATGTCGACTTTCGCGGGATTTAAAACGAAATTAGAATGGTAGATGAATACCGATCCCGATCAGAATTAAGACGAAGAAAAACAGAAATAGAAAATCGAGGCGGGGGTATAAAATCGGGGAGGGCGGGGATGAGAATCTAGGAATATTTTTATTATGGCCTAAGTACTAATTAAATGTATTGTTGTTATCATAATTTTTTTTATATGTAAATCATTTTATGTATATATTCCATGCATGTGCACTTTTTCTTATCTTTTAAATAGTGCAGGAAACTTGGTACAATTCTATTTTATATTATTTTCAGCTCTTCTTCATGCTGGAATTGGTGAGGAAGACATTTCAAGAATTTTTGCCACTCTTAATATTCCGTGTATCACCCCAAAAAGTTTAAAAAAGCAAGAGAGAAAAGCAGGATCTGCAATTGAAAAAAATAGCCAATGAATCATGTGATAATGCCCCAGCCCAAGAAGCAGAACAGTCAAGGTTTGCAAACATTCTTTTCTCAATTATTAATTGTAGATGTATTTTCACTGTTTTGTAGATCATATATGCTTTTTTTGAAATGCTAATCATGCATGCATGTCTTATTGTGCATACGGACTTATGATTGATGTCCATTATATAATGATTGACAATGTACCTGTATAAAATGTAAATAAAATTATACATACATTTTGTAGCAATGGTCTTGTCCTGTCTTTTGATGCAGGTTGGCAGAAACGCGGCAGTGGCAGAAATTGTAGTAGTCTCTTTCTCTTGTATGTAGATCTGATGTAAAGTATGAAATATTTATATGTTGTGATATATGAAAATAAAAATTAACAATATTAACAAAATTAACTAATTCACTTTTTATAAAATTTCAGGTCATGGATCAATGTTTGGTTTGCAAACAAAGAAATTGGTGGGATTAAGGGTAAAGAACAAGAGTTGTAGAAAGTGTGATATAGCATTCAGGAAAGGAGAAATTGCCTCCGCACATGATTGCAGAAAAAACTGGGATGGCAGCTCTAAAGCAATGGAGCCAGCAATGGCCGTGGACATTCTAAATAATATCAAAGAGAAAGGAAATCAGGTGAGAACTATAGTAATGGATGATGATGCAAATACAGTAGCAAGAATAAGGCGTGAAGTTGATGAATCTCTTCACAAATCGAGTGACAGGAACTACACGGTGAAGAACTTTACAAATACTCTATACACACTACAGAAAGATAAGAAACTACACAAGGTGCTAAGTACAAAGACAATCACATCAAAATGTTTCTGTTATGCATTGCTTCTAACAAAGATAGCCCATCAACTTTGAGAGATAACCTGCTGGCCATACCACATCATTTATATGGTGACCATCAAAAGTGCAGTGAGACATGGTGCAGATGTCTTCAAAGGCCAGATAAATACATTCCAAAGAACCTCTCATATGGAAAATACATATCAGATCAGGAGTTGTTCACTGAACTAAATCAGATCTTCACACAGTATTCAGAAATTGCTGATAAACTCTTAACCCTGGAAAGTACTCAACGTAACGAGAACTTCAACCAAATGGTTGCACACAAAAATCCGAAAAACAGATGCTATTCAACATCAGAGAGTACATCTGTTAGAGTAGCAGCTGCTGTGTGTCAACAGAACATGGGGGAGCAGTATGTACTTCAGGTAAGAAAGTACACCTATAATTGCATAATGTGCATGCAGAAAGAATTTTTTCTAAAATAAACACCATTTTTGTATTATACAATATCTATATATTTATTCATCATTGTAGGCTAATGAAGAACTGGGACTTTCCTCTGGTAGAGAAACCCAAGTCTAGGTTGAACTAAGACAAAAGAAAAGACAATGGAAGAAAGTGAAATGCACTCACGTGCATTCAAAAGGAGACGTGCTGAGAGGAAAGGGACAAAGCACTCGAAAGCAGATGTAATGGAAATGAAGGAAGGTGTTAAATATCAGCCAGGTGTTGATCTCCTAGGATTTCCAATAGCATCAGTTGAAGCAATCCCTCCTCCCCCTCCAGGAGTAATACAAATGCCTTTACCATTGGATGATTACACCAGAGTTTATTTTGATCTTGAAACTGGCTTAGGTATACATGATCAATACATGTAAAATATAGTTATATCTTAAATCTGATGTGAACTATCTATTAGTCTGATTCCATGAGTACATGTATACTTTACAATATTATTTTTTACAGGAGTTGCAGACATAGTCCAGATTGCTGCAGTCCACAATGAAATGCAGTTTTCAACATATGTGAAGCCAGATGTTCCTATATCAGCATCAGCATCAAAAGTAACTGGACTTGCATTTGACGGCACAGTTATGTTCAAATATGGCAGCCCTTTCGCCTGTCTTTCATTAGAGCATGCCCTACGCAACTTTTAATCTTGGCTTCATTCATTCAAAAATCCTATTTATCTATATCTATATCTGTCAAAAATTTATGTTTGCTCATAACTGCAGAAAGTTTGACAGTTTAGTATTTTGTAGAGCAATGCAAAAGGTGCCCACAGTTGATGTGAAGAGCAGTTTCTGTGGGTTTTGTGACACTTTGGAGTTGTTCAGAATGTCACTTCCAGAGCGACAAAAGTTTTCCTTGGAAAGCCTGGTATATCGGATTTTGAACATCACTTACAATGCTCATGATGCTTTGGAGGTCTGCAAAGTGTTGCAACAACTCGCTGAACTTCCAATCCATGACGTACAGTGTAATTTTTTAAATTATACATTTACTATTGAAAGTTGTTTTGATGTTTTTATCTCTCCAATGTAGCAGTAAATTAAACTTTGAGTATTTGTCAATGCTTGTTGCAGAACATGTTATTTCAGAAAACATAGCAAAGAAAATTTCCTCATCAGGTCTCTATTTTCATCACTTAGAATTGGCAATTTAACAGAAGTGGTCAGGATGGTATATACAACCTTTTTACAAAGACATTATATGGTCATGCACGAGTAACAAATAGGAATCAAAAACATATCTGCTGTGTGTTTGTTTTTCCAAGGGAGGTAACTCTTAAAAACGAACGAAAATTTTCAATGTAGAATTTTTGACAAAGGATGACTGTACTTAACGCTGGTTTTTGGGTCTTTTTCAATCACTGTTGTTACATTTATTTTTGTGCTTGTTTTTGCCTTAAGTCATTTGTTATAGAGTTTGGTCTATTTCCAAATGAAATGGAATGTCATAATGGTTATAAACAGCGTTGCAATAAAATAAATCGTTGTTTTCTTACCCCACCTCTCTGCAAATATCGGGAATTTAGACTTATCTGCTCTTGATTGAAGATAAGATTTATAAATATGCATAAGAGGTGGAGCTAGTATTGTAATGAGTGGTCTAAAATTAGAATAGTTACTGTATTTATATTTGGTGCACTCTCTCTCTCTCTCTCTCTCTCTCTCTCGCCATTTGTACGTCACTATTATTTTTTAAGTTTTCAAACAAAACATATATAACTAATGACATATAACATCGACCGGTAGAAGTAGCCATTGATAATCGATCAGCAATGGTTAATGTCAACAATTTGCGTGTTCGAATAGAAGTACCGACTAGCTCAGTCGGTAATGCACCGAAGCAATAATTCTGAGGTCCGTGATCGAGACCAGTTAACAACAATAAGACTACCATTTTTTTTTTATTAAAGATTTACTTTTATTTTTCCCTTTTTATTTATTAAAAAAGAAGGAAAAACATCACAATTTCTTATGTTTTAAGTTTTTAAAAAATTATTTTCCCCCCATAGATTAGCGTGTTGAGGATGGTATGATCTAATTTTTATTTACTGGATCATGTTTTGGATGTTCATGTTAAGCAATGGCTCAAAACATGAAAAAAAACAAATCTCTTTTTTTTGTTAGACTAATCAAGAAAACCAACCAAATACACTCAAAAATATATAGATTTAGTAAAATGAGACGCTTATGAGAAAAATATAATAATACTCTTAGAGATATCTACGAGAAAAAATAACCGGTGGCTCGATGGGAACGGATTGAAACAGATATGGACAATCAATATCTTCCAGCAGAATGCGTGTTTCCTTACACGTCACGTGATGGAATTTTAGTATGCACAGTGTTACCTGGGTATAGAAATCACGTGGTTAATTATGATATTCAACAGGTAACAACGTGTTCAAAATAGCCTGTTTACAATGGAGAAAGTGAACACATGAAGAAACAGTTTTTTCTCTTTTTAACCATGAGCGCATGTTTGCTTTTAATATGGGCTAATATATATAAATATACAACTACCATGAAAAGGAGAACAATAGACAAACATGCGCTGACTATGTATAAAGCCTGTGAAAAGGTGGGCGTACTCATTTTCCAATGGAGATTCCTGGATATGCGATGACCCCTCCCTATAAAAACGACTTCGAACTTCGTCAATACGAACTTTTAATTAACGTAATTACATAAAGTTGCAGTTAAGTCATTGGCCATTTCTACCATTAAAAGAAAAATGCCAATTTTAGAATTAATTATGTCACAATATCTAAGTTTCCTTAAGTGCAGTCATCCTTTATTGTGACAAAAAGAGCATCACGACCCCATGTCTTGTTTGTTGTTTTATATTCAGTTGACACTATATATTGTTGTTATATATGTTATATATTTTTAATTTGATTCTCTGACAATAAACTGTTATATTTTGTAAGCAGTGTGTGGTTTTTCTTCAGAATATGATTAACTTGATTAATAATTCCTGAAGAAAGTAGTATCACAAGAGGCACCTACAAGCATACCATGTTAACTAAGTGGTATTCTGCTCTATGAAAATGTATATCAGAACAGTGTAAAAAAAAAGTTGCATATTTTTGAGCCGAGTATTTATGAACCTTGAATTTCACACATGACAGGATTCTTCAATCCTTGGAATATCCCAATCACTTTCCTTACTCTTGTTCACTTGAAAGACACTGTTTTCTGTAAGCCTCTCCCTGCTCAAATAGAAATGACAAGTAATATTTTTCCCAAAAATTATAGCTACTTGTATGTACATGAATGCGACATCTATGAAGAAATCAATTATGTAACTTTCCTTTAAAATTTCACAGAAATATTTAAAGATAAAACTATTTAATAAAGGTTTAATGATAAATCTCACTGTAAATTATAAAATCTTGGTTTTTGACACACTTTGCATTCAGTAAAAGTTGTACGATTTTCTCCAAACTACGATGAAAAGGTTAGCCAACATAATCTGATAATCGCGAACTAAGAGTCTGTGATTCGAAAATTGAACAAAACATTAACAAACTAGGCTGTGTCATTAACTTCAATCATAAAAACCATCTATTTTTAACTTACATTTATGATCCTATATTATTAAACTCACTTGTTTTCTTTTAATAAAACAATAACTGCCTTTACTGCAATATCAAAAGCACGTTTTTGTCACTACGGGATGCAGAATTGAATCGCTAAATGTAAAACCAAACTAGAACGGACATATATTTTTTTTCAAAGTCGGATTTCTCTTAAACTTTCGCGCGCGGGTGACGTTAAACGCAGAATTAATTTTAAACAGCCAAAATTAATGTATGGTGGGTTTTTTTTTGTAAAAAATCAAACTCAAAGGTCGAGAGGTCAAAATTTTTTGGTACCCAAAGAAACGTTTTGTCCCAGGGGATACACCTGTGAAATATGTAAGCCATAACCCCACCCACTTAATAGTAATGGGCTAGTTGAACAGATAGACACAAAATAAAAACACAGGTCAAAAACAATATAGCCTCGTGATCTTCGATAGGTGTCCGTCCGTCTGTCTGAAATCAACTTTTCAAAATGCTACTACTCCTGCAATTTTATTTGATTTAATTTTACTTGGCAAACAATCAGACAAAGGTACATAATCTAGTGCATTGGTTTTTGTCTTTTGATTACGATTAAAAGGTGTTGCCATGGTTATTAAAAATAGAAATTTCTGCTAAATCTTTTCAAAGTGCTAATCCTCCTACAGTTTTGGTCTGATTTCAATATAATTTGGCACACAAGTAAACTACACTAGGATACATAATATAGTAATATTTGGATTGCGAGATTGTGAAGCAAATCAACCTGATTAACTTCTACTAATTCAATACACAACGTACCGAATCAACAAGAGGCCCATATGCCACATCGCTCACCTGAGTAACTTTGTTGATGCCGTTCTTTACCAGATTTCCTCCCTTGTAATATCTATTGTGGCCTCACCGTACCCCCCCCCCATGTCATAATTTTTACAATTTAGAATCTACGCTATCCGAGGAGACTTTCTCATAAGTTTTAGCTTTTCTGGCCCAGTAGTTCCGGAGAAGTTTTTACCTATATATTTCTATGTAAAACTTTGATTCCCTATTCCCTAACAAAAAAATACTGTAGTTAACTATTGTTATCTATAGTTTACTATAGTTAACTATAGTTAACTATTGTTAACTATAGTTTACTATAGTTAACTATAGTTATAACTTTGACACTTTGAAAACTTTGATTTACTATAGTGATAACTTTGACACTTTGAAAAACTTTGGGGAAAACTTTGACACTTTGGAAAACTTTGACACTTTGAAAAATTTTGGCAAAAACTTTGACACTTTGAAAAACTTTGGCGAAAACTTTGACACTTTGATTTACTATAGTTAACTATAGTTAACTATAGTTAACTATACTATAGTATTTTTTTTGTTAGGGTTGTGGCCCCGCCCAACTCCTGGAGGTCATGATGTGAACAATTTAGAATCTACTCTACCCAAGGATGCTTCCACATAAGTTTCAGCTTTTCTGGCCCAGTGGTTCTTGAGAAGATTTTTAAAGTTTTTTCCTATATATTTCCATGTAAAACTTGATTACCTATTGTGGCCCCGCCCTACCCCCAGGGGCCATGATTTTAACAATTTAGAGTCTACACTAGTAACTACCCAAGGATGCTTTCACATAAGTTTCAGCTTTTCTGGCCCAGTGGTTGTTGAGAAGATCAATCAGTTGATCACGAACCCTCTTTTCTGTGTTTAAAAATTGCTACTGCGCTAGCTCACCTATTTTTTTTTTAAAAAGATAAACTTGTTTCGATGACCAATGTTACCATTGTTACTGTGAAATTCCTTTAAAACGCTACAGATCTCCTACAGTTTTGGTTTGATTTCAATATAACTTGGCAAACAACAAAAAGGTCCAGAAATTAGTGCATTATTTTTGATTTCTTGGAAGGGTGTCGCCATGGTTACTAAAAATAGAAAATACTGTAAAATTCCTTTAAAACGGTACTCCTCCTGCAGTTTTGGTCTATAACTTGGCACACACGTAAAATACACTTAGGTACACAATTCTTTTAATTGCTGTCTATTCTAAAAAAGTTGTAAATTCAAGTGTTATTTTATTTGTTATATGAACAGACCAGTAGAGCTACAGTCTCATCAGAGACGTCTGGTCAGTTCAATAATTATTTATCGTGAATATAGCGGAATAACGAAGAAAGTAAATGTCTTGCACTATTATTCTGCAAATAGTTTACATGCATAAAATCATAAATGTAAATACATCATTGTGACAAATCCAAAGGAATCTCGAAAGCTTTATAATCATAAGCTGCAAGTCTCAAAAAAGATCTCTGAGCATACGCAAGCGACTCTCATCTGCTCCAGACCCGTGCTAGGATATGAATGAGACTACTTATATGGCTCACTAAAATATAAAATAGTCTGTAAGGTCTCCAAAGATCCTCTTTATCCAAGCGAATGTACAAAAATTCCTTTTGTTGTCAGAAAGAAAGAAAGGGGATTTTTTTCTTAGACTGTTGACATTTTCTTTCAATATCTTTTTTTTTCAGAAAAATGTATACGTATTTATCAGAAGGAGGTAGAATAATAGAGCTCCGAAGAACAAAGGCTATGAAAATTCACATAGGATCCTGTGGTTTTAAAGGTTTCCCAGCTAATGAACAATATAAATAATTTCCCAGAACACTCATGTCTGACACAAATTAATCCAGAGTCCATTTTGGAAAGGCACCACATACGAAGAAAAATATGATCGTCGGCGTTTATTAAGTTCTGATAGAGGGCATACGTTCATTAACTTTTAGGAGGAAAATAAGTACACTTAGTACTTGTATATGGATTTATATACACTTATATCTCGAATGCCCAAAATAAACCGTGGTTTATTACAATGCCTAATAGCGGAATCCTAATCACCAATATCCGCCATTTTCTTGGTCGCTGATTTGAGTGCTAACAATCTTTCAAAAGGGTAACAATCTTTCAAAAGGGCAACAACTTTTCCAAATAGCGGAATTCGAATCACCAGTATCCACTATTTTCCCTGTCGCTGATTCGAATGCTAGGAATCTTTCAAAAGGTCTATAATTGATGATGAGGAAATAGTTCTTTTTAAGATACATATATATGCTAAAGAGAGATAAATGAATGATGTTTTAATAATTATATTTGCAAGATCAAACGTATTATTGTTGTATTATAAAAACACGTTCACAAAAATGATTTTTTTAGTAGAACTGTAAATACTATAACCTAATTTCGAGAAATTGTGCCCCTTGCTTAAAGATACAAGATGCATTTGTGAAGCATTGATGCCCTGTATGAAAGCGTATGGCGAAGGTTAAAGCTCCTCAAATGCAAGTGAACCTCAAGGGTCAAGGTCAAACGATCAAAAAATGTTTCCAAAAGAAAGGACTTTTCAGTG
Organism: Saccostrea cuccullata; assembly: GCF_032062105.1. Taxonomy (NCBI): domain Eukaryota; kingdom Metazoa; phylum Mollusca; class Bivalvia; order Ostreida; family Ostreidae; genus Saccostrea; species Saccostrea cuccullata. Next base: position 100,417 of record NW_026921345.1, read on the forward strand.
GGTCAAACTCCTAGATTAGGATCAAAAGGTAAAATTTAATTATCGGTATACCAAAGGAAAGGTCTTGGAACTTTGCATACACATGTGAAGTATGAAAGCCCTAGCCCAAATAATCAAAAGGTAAGCCAAAGCTTTAAGTTTGGTAACTTTTTGCAAAAGTGGGTCAAACTCTCTAATGTTAAGAGGTTAAATGTGTTAATACCTTACAAATAAGTCTGATCACATGGAATACACATGAGAAACATAAAAATCATAGCTTGAAAAAACCTGGCAAGTTAAAAGTTTTTGCGTACAAAAAGACAGACGAAAAGACTGGACAAAAACTACATACCTCCGAATCTTTGATTACGGCATTAGAATTTTAGAAAAATATGAACGAAAACCAATTCATACAATATATCTACATAATATGATCCTCGACCTCATATGATTTTAATGTCAGCAGAATAAGAACAACAAAATGAAGCAGAGGTCATTAATACATGTACTTATTGTAATTTCTTATCACTCATTTTTTGTAATATTACAACTGTAATAATTAACAACTCTATGGCTTAAGCTCTAAATTGTTTATGTATATGTACCAGAACTATTTCATTTCTACAATATTTCGTTATTTAAAGAGTTCTATTACTTGTAATATTTTGTGAATAAAGAACATATATTGGTCATAATGTAAAAAAAATGAGATATTTTTCCGAGATAATACTCAGGGACTAGTGAGCATAAAAAGTAGATCATTGACCTACTTATTCGAAAGTAAAAATTGTAATACAAGAATTATAGGTGCACAATTTACAATAGGTGGGTTTTGATATTTATCAGAAGTATTTTATGCCGTTCTCTAAACGTATTCCTTAAATGGCTAAACTTTAGCTTAATTCTCCATACATTTGATAAGTGCTAGGTATCAATAATTTAAGTTTTTAAGATAACACTTGTATACAACAAGCATCATGCATATGAGATAATTCGAGTAATAGTATCGGTAAATATTTTGGTTTTTATTTAAATCATTCCTACTCAAAAAATTGAAGCATCATAAGAACAATTTCTTACCGCGATCTTGTTTAATTTGCATGCAGCCACTTCTTTCTTTTTCTACAAGGTACGTAACATAATATACGGCACCCCGCCCACTTATTTTCAAATCGTGAATTAATCTTGAACATAAAATCATTCGCTTTATAGACATCGTTTAAAATAAATCGTTCCAGACGTCCTTCGTCGTGAATCTTACTATTATTGACCATTTTCCCCCCACGACAATAACTTCTAGACATTTGAAGTCTTTACGGAAGATACATTAACTTCCAGTAAGGGATATAGTGTTCGATAAAACCAGAGGCTACCGGGGCCTTTATTCTGGTCACTATTCTTCAATATGATTTCAAACGCTCAAAATAATAATCGAAAAATTGGACAAATTCAATAAAAAGGTATGGGTACCTTTATCTCTGGCATCATCGTACATCATAATCCTAACTGGAAGTTGACTTTTTCTTCTTTGTAATCTACGCGTTTGAAATGGGAATGCCTGAACCTGTGAAGAGAAAAGATATTGGTACCTTGAAAACAAAGCAAGTGCCTTTGGTTTGGAACCAGATAAATATGGCTCTAATGTCGCCCCAAGCCTCTATAGTAGCTTTAATGTTGATATTGTTTTTGTTTGTTTAAAGTGCTTTGAGACTTTTCAAAAAGTATTACCGAAACGCAAAAGAAATGCAACATCTTATTTTATGGGCAAATCATTTAGATAGGATATTATTTTGTATCTAAAATAACGGTCCTATACCGGAAGTCCAAGGGTTACTTCATTGCGCTGGGATAGAGAAAATTCAACCTCATTTTCTAAAAAGAATGGCAAAGAATATTTCTTTCGCTCAGATCTCAAAATTGATGAACCTATTGAATCTTAGAAATTGAGCTGCAATTGATATGCATGGCAGTCTTGCACACTAAAGTTGTATAGCTGGGAGGGTGGTGTTTTAGCAGTCATATGTTACTTTAGTTAAAAGGTAACCATTTAAAATTTTTATCATATCACTCATGTTTTAAACCGATTTTAACCTTACTATATTCAGTTTTGAAATCAATTAGATAAAGAATTCAAATATTTATAGATTACTGCTTGTTGCGTTGCAGACGCCGCCACTCGCGGGACCTGTGAGTGAGAGGAAAAAAATAAGTGGGTCAATGTTTAATAACAATCCGCAATATTTATATTATGTATAAATATACTGTTATTTGGATGTTGAAATTGGGAAATAAAAAAAAAATAACGTGTACTCGGCGCTTCTTTTTTTAGCAGTGAGGAATTCTGTTTGAGCCAGCACCTACTACGACACGGGACCTCGCTTCATACGGTCTAATCCAAATTTTCGGTCGCAATATCCCGCTTTGGGAGTCGAACCCGCGTCATTAGAATTATCAACTCTTCCACTTTTGAGCAAACGCTTCTACCAATTGTTCACGCGGGCATCTATTTTCAGTGCTTATAATTGTATGTTACCAAAATAAGAAGTGACACAATTTTGTCAACCTTTAAGTATTTCAAACAATAAATTCGTTGATAGTAACGTAAAGCACTAACATGAGCTGGCATTGAAAAAAGCACCATCTAATTTAAATGTAACGGCATATAATGAAAAACCACAATTTTCATATAAATAATCATACCTATGTACCGGGTAGTATGCTATAAAAAGCACACTGCAACATGAAATACCCACAGCATATTATTAAAGTGCACCATTTATTACGAAATAAAATAACGTCATTTATTGTAAATGCGCAACTTAATGAAATTCTGAAACTGATCATCAGCTGCTGAAAATTTTAATGAAGTAACCCATTCTAAGTAATAGCAGTATTTTTCACATCATATCCCAAACCAATATATAAGAACTTTGCATTAACATCTTGTGTATGTTTTGCACAATCGCAATTCGCAAAACAATAGGGCTATTTATTTTTATTAGTAAATAGCATGGAATACATGTTAATAATATAACATAATTTTCAGCACCAAATCAGAAATTAAAAAAAAAACCCACACAGGATATGAACTCAGCGTCATTAATTCAATCATTTGTTAACCCATTGATGAACACTATATACAACTATAATAGATATTGTGCAACATGGTATAGTTTATTGTTGACAGTGTAAATGGAACATTTAATATAAATAAGGCGGCACTCTGTATAGACTGACATTCTTGGATTTGGTTCGGTCCTGATAATTTTACTTCTGCACGAGCCATGGGCCAGCTGGACAAACCTTCCACAAACACAGAGCTACACCACCTGATTCAAGAAACGAGAAATATTAAAATTTAGTTTTTGACTTAAACACACATATTGGTCAAGATATTACATATAAAAATTACATATTTGACATACATCTTCTAAATTTGAAGATGGCTTCATATAATTACAATGTAAACAGTTTATCAATTATTTTGAAAAAAATTGGCTTGTATTATTGTGTATTGTTTATATGTTGATACATGAGAGAGAGAGAGACAGAGACAGAGAACCAAACCAATAAATTATCGGTTATGTCTCCAAATCATTTTTAAATTTTATTTACCCTACATTAAATCAGGAAACATTGGAAATAAGTGAAGAAAAATGGAATCCTTACCTCTTGTTTGTCTGTCGGAAGAAAATCTTTTTTGAGCCATTAATCTTTTCAATTTTCCGCTGTCTCGGAGTTGGTTCAAATTTTTCAATAGCTGTCTTTTGAATTGATCGTTAATCATCATTCGCTGAAAATTAAAGGAGGATGTAAAATGATAAAAATCGATTTTTTTTACGTAACATTATTTTCTAGTTTATTGAATTGTGCTTTTTTTCATTTTTAACGTATTTAAAAGAAAAAAAAAATAACGGTTTCGTGAACTGCAAGTGAAAGAATATTTATACCGATAATGTGATACTGAAATTTAATCCGTTTTCAGAAAGTCGTATTATTAGATAACAAAATTAGTTTTATTCCTTTATGTCTAGCAATTGTGTTGCAACAAATTGACGTTTTAGGTAAAAAAAAAAATTTCCCAAAATGCCAGAGCCTGGGCCTTGATATTGATATCAGTGATAATGTTTTAGAATGTGGAGAATTGTCCTCAGCAGGCTATTGAAGAAGGTCATGTTTGATAATTACCCTCGAGAATTTATTACCGTCCGCCTATGTACGGTGTTTGATTAGATTTAGATTTAACTTGGTTTCAACATCTAATTTTCATCACTCCCCACTCCGACAATAGACTGAACTAATTAACATGCAGATTAATCAATCTGCCGATGAATATATTTTAATTTACTCTGATTTTACATTGAGCATCTATCTGTGCCATTTCGATATTTTGGAATAATCCTTGCATGATTCACAATCTACAACTTATTTGAAAACACCAAAAATAAAGATTTTAAGCGTATATAGTTAGTTTTCCACTCCATGGAATTTACATTACTTTTCAATTGTATTAAAACAAAAATTATTAAAGAAAAATGTTAATCTTTTCTTTCTCATTTTAATCCAAGGATCGTATCCAAATGGATTTTTTTTTTTGCTACATATGTACATTATGTTTTGCATTTTTTGACAATTCTTGATATGTGGGATAACTAATCTTTATTATGCTTTTAATTACAATATTGACCAAACTTGCTGGTGCAAATCGCTCAGTCTTTATGAAAAATATGTTTTCCCGAACTTAAATTTATATTTCTTTTTTCTGTTCAATTTCTTTGAACAAAAACGATTCCACTGAGTTTTAATGGTAAAGTATTTTGTCTTTGTTTTTGTTTTTTTAAAGTCATAGTTGAAATTGACATTGTAATGATACTTTTGTTAAGGACAGATGATACAAACAAACTTTTGTCAAAAAAATTGAAAATAACAACTTGGGTCATGTTTAAATGAGTAAAATGAAAAATATCCACCGCGTAGTTATCAGTTTTTTATTCAAAGTTTAACAAAAATGGGATTTGAAGTGAAAAATATTTGTATAGATTATTAAGGATGGTTTTTAGAAGGGCAGACTTTTGAACATCACAGAAGGTTTACAATTTCTTTATATTCTAGAATTTTTTTTATTTGTGTCATTTGCAAAAACAATTAGGCCCAAAAATATATACCAATCCAGGCATCCTTTTTTGTATCATCTGTCACAAAATTAGTTTACCGTAGGAACAATATGTAAAAAAAATAATAAAAATAAAATAAAGAAATAAAAAAATACAAAGACTTTTTTTCTGGATGGATCGTCTTTGTTTCTATTGAAACTGTTGGTATCTTGAACAATCATTCTAAAATAATAGTTGAATTCGATGCGGCCATTTTAACTATTTTGCACTTAAAAAAATAAATAAGAAATAACGTTTCTTAATTAGAAAAAATTGCCCTATTGTCAAACCGATAAAATTAGCAACTTCTAATGGCTTCAACTCGTACAGTTTAATGCATCGAAGACAGTTTCACGATAAAATACTTTTTTGACTCCCACTGGTTAAAAAAATACGAAACCCACAAGATTTCCTGCGTGATCCAGGTCATTATTAATTCAGTACTATTCTGTATGAATGTATTGGTTGCATTTTTAATTGATTTAATTGTACATTGTAGTCCCTAAGCCAAAAGAACGCGTTTAAAAATTCTTGTCTCTTTGTAGGAAAGAATGAGAATCAGTATTAAACTGACATGATAATTTGTTAAGAAATTTAGAAACCGTTGCGTGGATGTACCATTGTAAATTCGATAAGGTCAGGTCCCTAAGAATCGCCACAAGTAGAGATAGATATATATTTGTTACAATCTCTGAAGGAAACCAGACCAAATGTCAATTTAATGTACCTAATGTTGGGAGAATGTCGTTCATTTTTGACAGATTTAAATATTAAGGCCATGTTTACAGAGCAGACAGTCAAATAGTAGCTTTTTGCGTCAATTAATGAGTATGTTCTCACAGTGGCATCTGTGTTGTCATATAGGATCGTGAAAAAAAAAACCCCAAAAAACCCCCAAAAAACGGAAGTTCAGTCATTTGTACTAGTATATGGAAACAGAGGCTTACGCTTGATATTACAATAAATGCTCGAAATACTAGTATACACAAAATGTTCCAAGAAATAAGTTTCTTTTCAGTTAAAAGAAATATAACAACAAAAGAGGTATGTTAATTGGTTTAGTAAGATAATTGCTAGGATTTTTTGACGGATAAAGATGGGTTCATATGATTTTTAATCTCATAACTTCAGGTCACCTCTAAATTTAAACGGAAATCTGTTTGTCGTATGTACTTTCAAGTTTAACTTTTACCGACTTTTAAACCTCTTCATCTTCTTTTATAATGGAAGTAAAAACTTCTGACATTTTTGTTCTCCAATTTGACACCAGAACATTCCGTTAAATTGTCCTGTTGATTCCAGGCGCCATAGTCGAAACCCCAAGGAATGATGACAAATGAGAAAAGCAAATGCAGTGTATGTAACTCGGAGTTTGCTTTCTAGAAATTAAATTTACAGAAATAATATATAAATGAAGTCTGCGTATACTGTTTCTACTACAGTTGGAAATTGAGACAAGATATATGTTATTACCTCATGGGAACAAAATCTAAACGAATTTTTGAAAATAAATAGCACGTTTCTTAATAGCAGTGCTTTCAGTCGCCGTCCTGTGATTTAGAGTAGCCGGGAAACTATTCACTATTGATAAAACTGACGCGTGGCGATGAGTATTTTGTCAAAACTATAAAGATGCATTGTCGTTTTGTTTTGTCTAGGTGTGGGTTTAGGAACATAAATATGTCGGTAAAATGCTGCCAACATAAAGTAATGAAAAATTGTAAAGAGGGGGTCCACGGGCAGCGTAGATCCCGATCCACTGCATAATTTGTTCAGTACCGTAAAATGGTTTAGATCGCAAGTTAGCAAAGAAAATTGATAAGACAATATAAGCAAGTACTATGAATGCTTTATTATTTTTTTGAATTAATAGTGAAACCTGAAGGTTGACAGTCATAAAAACCGGTATTATTTGACTTAAAACTTGACGGGTGGAAAGGGAAGTAGTAAGCCATACAGATACATGTGCATGTATATACTTAAGATTAGCAGCTCTGAAAACGTATACACATTTATTTATTAAATCTAGTAGGAATTTGACTATTCCTTTAATTTATTTTTTGAAGTAAAGTAAAAATAAAATATTTGTTTGTTGTTTAACATAAAGGCATGCGGTGTCTCCATTAAGTTAAAAATTAAGTAAGGGGAAACTTCGTTGGAATGAATAATTTTATTTCATAACTTTTCCAAAGATGAATTCAGTTCAAATTTCAGAGAGATGAAACTGGGCAATAAAAAAGACTTAATTTTTTCAGTATGAAATTAACCATTAGAAAGTTTAAAAAAAATCCGTTTGTGGTCTGTTGAAAAATTATGAGAAAATAGTATACGAAATTTTTCCACCGAAGTTAAATTAGGAATCAGTTTACAACAATGAAAAAAAAAACTTGATGGAATGAGTATTTTAATTCTTTTTGAAATTTAAATTTTACCTGTTCTTCTGTTGGCTCTGCATATTCGTCACCGTCCCCATAATACTGTTGTGGTTCTGAGGAACAAATGTAATGTCCGAGTAAGGCCAGAGACAATACCACCAAACACATTAGATGTAAAGTATTCATCTTCGGAGTGATCTTTTAAGACTCTCTGTTATTCTAGGGGGATCTAATATGGTTCTTGTCTTTTATAGTCGAATTTGGTGGAGAATAATAGATAACACAAATTATCGCGTACTTAGTTCAAACCCACGTCTTCACGGATATGACGAAAATTTCTTCTCATTAACAGATCATCAATGAAATTAATATTCCCGGATTACATTGTTAAAAACGGTTGACAATTGGCGTTTGCGACAAGTTCCGACGAGTGCGGACACTGGAGACAGAAAGCTCAAATCTCGTGGGGCGGAGTCTCTTTGTTGATGGCCAATTGCTTCGCGGGAATAATTTCCAACACATTCGATTTGGTCCCGTGGTATATGTTTATGTGTGAAAAAATCAAATCAATCTTTCTATATAGAAATGATACAGCTAAAATAATCGGATATTTATGCAGGGATACTAAATATTAACTCCGAAATCCATCCCATCCATCAACAATTAGCTTCAACAATTTTATTCTACCATATTTACGTTACTTCAAGGAAGGTTATCTTCACTAGGTTTCTGGAAGGAGGATAAGGGGGAGTCTAGGAAGATTATCCCCATCACAAGTCTGAAAATATATAAATTTATAGATACTACTAGTATATTTTTTACGATTGTGCTTTGTAAAAGTTTTTCCCCTTATATCAAAATCTCGCAGGTTTACAATTGTAAATTAAAAGCAAAATGTGTACAAATGCATTATAGAAACTTTTTTTTAAAATCGAAAAACTGTTGATTTGACGTTCAGGCACGTATATCAGGGAGTTGCAGGGGCACTTTTTCAAAGAGTTACATTTACCCACAGGAAATGTTTATTGAAAGGCTGGTTGCCCCTTTTTTGATTCAGTTTAGCCAAATCAGGGTATGTGGTAATGTATAAAATTTGGTTATTAAAAATGTTAAAACCTAACCACCCCTCCCTGATGCACGAAACGGGATTTCGGAGTTGGTGTATTTTTTTGGAGGGGTGGGAATTTAATTTTTTATCCATAAGCGTCGGAACCGGGGGGGGGGGGGGCTTTAGCCCCCCTCCCCACTTTTTTATTGCAAAAAATAAACATTATATATAGGCATCGAAAATTTAGACTTACCTTTTTTGTTGATTTAGCCCCCCCCCCCCCCACCACTTTCGAATTGCTTCCGACGCCAATGTTTTATCTGATTGCCCCCTTTCAAAAAAGATAATTACATGCCCGTTTTTGATGGCAAGGCGGGTTTCAAAACGAACCTTTTTATATAATTACGTAGATGTATTTTACAACGGGTACTCAAAGTAGAATCTCTGAAGAGGTATGTAAAATTGTTTAAGTAATTTACACTCAAATAAAATGTTTTGGACATATATTATACAGAGATTTTACTCTTTCATGTTTTACTTTGGGTACCCCCCCCCCCCTTTTAAAAGAAAAAAAAAAGTATTACGAACAAAAATCATTGTTTATACCCATGTAGCAACCGCTAATGATATATTGCCGCTTAATGATACAAATATCATTAAGCATTGCAATGTCATAAATAACTGCAATGATGGTTGACATGTTCATCCGCTTAATGATATATATCATTCTTTCATAAAGCGGCGATTTAGCATTAGCGGTTGAAAAGGTCAACTTTTAATCCAATAATTGATGACATTAGGCGTTGCACTGCAACGCTTTATGATATATGTATCATTAGGCGGCGTTATATCATTTGCGCTTGCTACATACCCATACAAAATAGTCCCTATATATTTTTTAACTTTAAAAAGGCCAACAGTTTGACTGTTTTCCCTGACTGTCGGATCAGGAACTGTTAAGATAGATTGTTAAAAAAGACTTGCCCGCTCAAGCGGATTGATATGTTTTTGACGTAACTCATTGTGACGTAGGCAAACCAGTATATAATATGGATTTAACCCAAATGCGTTACAACCAAAATTAAATTATACATGTAGTTGATTTGACTTATGTCTACAAATTAGGAAATCAATTCGTCATCCATGGTCAATTAAAAGTGTACGTGGGTTATATCCCGGGTTGTATTCCACACATCCTTCGGCCGCTGCAGGGTGTATGGAATAAAACCAGGGGTAAATATCCATTCACCCTTGATTGAACCTGGATAACTAATTGTATAATGCCCTTCAGGTAAATAAACACGGATTCAGCACGTCATAAACGTTCCACGTAATTTCTCAGTGACGTCGACGCGCAATTAATGGATTTAATCTAATTAATGAAAAATAAAACACGTAACACGTTAAAGTGTTTAATTTGGCAGACAGAAATATAACAAGAGACCCACGGGCCTTATAGGTCACCTGAGTATTGTGTAACATCTTTAAACAATTACTTTGGTTCGTGTTTTAAACCAGAGGCCATGAAATCCACAATTCACAATTTTGAAAGAGGCACCATTGCTTATCATAATTATAACCTTAGCATGCTTACTCTATTTACTTAAGGGGGCCGACTATAGTTTCCATTGCGCAATATTTCGCGCATCATAGTAAAATGAAGCGTATTTACTGTTTTTATGCAAATTTTTTTGCTTAATTATTAGAATTAAAGAAAATGAAGAAATTATAGGTATAAAAATGTAATTACAATTTGATATAACTGATTTTTTAACCGATTTTGCCATTTATAGGTAGGTTGACGTCGTTGCAGTGTGTTTTGACGTTATGATAATATGTAGCTCTTAAAGAAAGGGGTAATAAAAATATTATTAAGGAAAAAGTGATAAACATACGCTCTTGAAATTTAAAACATAGAAATGTGAGAAGATCTTCAATATTTTAATCATGTTTTCATGTGAATCCATTGTGTACGTCATATTTTGTAATACTCTATAAAAATAGTAAAATTTGCTAATTTTTTGCATATTGAGATGCCCCCTCTGGTAACAAGACGGTAGAATTGTGTGTTTCTTACATATATTGTATAATATAGTATTACTCATCAAATATGATAGTTTGAACAAAATGTCTATTGTAGTATTTGTATAATTTGCTTTAAAGTGCTAAAAATTGGCATTTTCCTATATAATCCTATAGTAAATGTACCTGTATTTTGAGACGGTCCCTCAAAAATACCTTGACGGTAGATTTCCCCCAAACTTTGCATGTACACTGAAGTTAATGTAAGTTATATATGGTATAAAAATGCAGATTTCGCTATTGTAGTTTTCACACAATAAAACTATAGTCGGCCCCCTTAATACCCAGAGGTAGATCAGAGTAACGAAGAGAAAATGCACTTCCACTTTATAACCAGTTTTGCACCTCTGTCCTCACCCCAAAGGAACCACTGACCCTGGGGCCACATATTTCAAAATTTTGCAAATTTTTTCATAAAATGGTTGATTAATACCAAAGAGCAGATTTCAAAGCATTAATTTATTTTCAGACTATGCATAAAAAATACCCATTTTGCTACATGCACCTTTTTTCATCATAAATATATACACTTGGATCATAGGCATAAAACCCAGGAGCAAAGGAAAAGATTTTCAAAGAATTAATGTATTTTCCCTATATAATCAAAAGAGCCCTGCCCTAACACCAGAACCCCTAACCCCGGGGCCATAAAATTCACAATTTTGGAAGAGACACTCTTGCTCATCATAATTATGTACCTAGTTAGTTTATTTAATACCCAGAAGCAGAGAACAAGATTTCAAAGAATACATGGATTTTCAGTATATAATCAATAGAGACCCGCCCTAGCACTAGAACCCCTGACCCTGGGGTCATAAAATTCACAATATTGGAAGAGGCACTCTTGCTTATCATAACTATGTACTTAGTTTATTTGATACCCAGGAGCAGAGAAGAAGATTTTCAAAGAAATAATGCATTTTCACTATATAATCTATATAGCCCCACCCTAGCACTAGAACCCCTGACCCTGGGGCTTATCATAACTATGTACCTAGTTAGTTTATTTAATGCCCAGGAGCAGAGAAGAAGATTTTCAAAGAAATAATGCATTTTCACTATATAATCTATATAACCCCGCCCTAGCCCTGGAACCCCTAACCCTGGGGCCATGAATTTCAAAATTTTGGTAGAGGACTCAGTGCTCAATACATTCATGCCAACAGTTTGCCTGTTTGGTGTCCAGGAGTAAAGAAGAAGATTTTTAAAGATTGCATTAATTTAAGTGGTTTTGGCCCCAACCCCCTGGGGGACAATGACCATGAAATTCACAATTTATGTTCCCCTTCACCCATAAATGCTGTATACCAAATTTGGTTGAAATTGGTTCAGTGGTTTCAGAGAAGAAGCTGAAAATGTTCAAATGTTAACACACGACGGACGAAAACGGATAGCAATAGGTCACCTAAGTAATAAGGTATCATTTTTAAACATCTATCGGGATACATGTACATGTGTGGTAAGATATCAAATTTAATCTCTAGACAAACTCGTACATGTATTTATATCAAGGTAGATATTTAAAAATACCTTATTTCTTAATTTTTTTTTAACAAACAAAGGAAAATTACTTTTGCATTTTCTCTCCATTTGTTTCTGTTATACAAAATCGAGGGCTTTCATAGGTACATGTCAAAATAATGCGCGATTTCGCAATTAAAGAGGAATAGGACTTTTATCGAAATAACAATATTTTTGTCCAACCAATCCACTTGCTTGTACATTTGTGTATGTCCAGAAATCCATACCATTGACATCTGTTCAGAAAGAAACATTTTTATATTAAAACACTATAAATACATTGAAGTCTGTTATCAATGAAAGGGAAAAAGAAGTGTGAATTTTGTTAACGTTTAAAACCGCGACAATCCTCCATGACTAATTATATTCATAACTTCTGTGCTAATTTAAGATTTCAATTCTGTTTTCTTTTTAACATTCGTTTTTATATTCCACATTTTATTTTCTCTTAGAAAAATAAACCATATTGCTCGATTTACCTAGTTATCGATTGAATCGAGTTGTCGCAATGTCGATGGCCTCTAAAGATGACAAATTACTGTACTATTATCTTTGCTTCCGTCAAAAAGAAAACAAATTTAAAGAACTATGATTCGCTGCATTGTGCTCACCTGGTTCTTATGAAAAATAATCATGGCACATTTTTTTATTGTTTTGGTTATATGTTATGTCTTGCCTGTCAATCACATAAAAAGATTTAAAGTTCATAAAAGTTACGATCGAAGTAAGTAAAGTCCTTCAGAACTGCACAACATCAATCAAGGTCAAATATCATAAATTAGTCCAAGAGTCTTGTCTCAAGTAATGCTTATTCAATAGTCCTGTCTCCTCTAGAGAAAACACAGGCGCTTGTTTCGTTTACGGGGCACACCTACTTATTATTACCAAAAGGTAATTAACTCAATTTTTGGCACCCCTCCTTCAAGATCGTATTTTATTAATATATCAATCATTATCCTACTGTAAAATAATCGTTCGCTTCGAGAGACTTTTTTCTTGTCTATAAATTGTTTCAGAAGTCTCTGGTCGGACCTATTTATTGTAAACCACTCACTTATTCCTAAAAAATTACCTGGATACAAAGTAAAACATTTTATAAGATACATCAAATTTCCGGTCGGGGTAATAGATGTAGGGAAAAACCAGAGACCTCGAAATGGAATACTCGGAAGTTTCTGGTTTTATCCAACATCTATAACCCAACCAGAAATACATGTATTACTGTATAAGTTGTCTTACTTTGTGTCGAGCAAATTTTTGAGGAATAAAGATCGAAGGGTTTACAAAAACAGGCTCGACCAAAGGAAACAATTTAGTGCCTGTGAGAGCAAAGTCTCTGCAGCCGAAGTCAAAATTTTAAACGTCAGGTTAATTTGATATAATGACACAATGAGATCAAAATCATGTCTGATTTCTTAAGGTATCTGTAAGCATACAGAGATGCCCTTTATGAAAATTGTGAGTATATACCTGCAGCCGAATGACAAAATTTTAAGTAAAGGAAATGAAATAAAGAGATGTTCTTTTTTTTATTATAATTGTTTTATCAATTTTAAGTAATGTACACGTACAATTTTAAAGTTTGTTTTTGTGTCATTCAAAATTTAAATTCACTTTTATTTTTTTTCAAACTTGTAAACCATTAAATCTAAGGTCATGAAACAGAACTCAGTACATTCGTAAAGACATTTTAAAAAGATTGCCTCTAAATTTTTGGTTATACTTACATTCAGACCTCGAAATGGAATACTCGGAAGTTTCTGGTTTTATCCAACATCTATAACCCAACCAGAAATACATGTATTACTGTACAAGTTGTCTTACTTTGTGTCGAGGAAATTTTTGAGGAATAAAGATTGAAGAGTTTACAAAAAGAGGCTCGACCAAAGACTTCTGAAACGATTTAATTAACAAAGTCTCTCGAAGCGAACTATGTTATTTTAAAGTAGGTTAATGATTGATATATTCACAAAATACGAGATTGAAGCGGGGGTGCCTGATATTGAGTAAGGTTCCTTGTGGTAAAAATAAGTAGGGGTGCCCTTGTAAACGAAACAAGTGCCTGTGAGAGCAAAACCTGCAGCCGAAGTCAAAATTTTAAGTAAAGGAAATGAAATAAAAAGATGTTCTTTTTTTTATTATAATTGTTTCATCAATTTTAAGTAATGTACACGTAAATTTTTAAAGTTTCGTCTTTTTCGTCATTCAAAATTTAAATTCAAATTTATTTTTTTTTAAACCTACTGTACCATTAAATCTCAAGGTCATGATAACAGAACTCAGTACATTCGTAAAGACCTTGTGTAACGGGTACTGCACATGTTAAATACAAACACTCTGTCTTCTCTCCTTCAAAGTATACCATTCTATAAATGTAAAATTAATATATTTTTTTTAAAAAGTTGATCACATTTATTTCATCTGCACAGACCACAGATCATAGTATATTTTAAAAGGCCTTGTTATATAGGTACAGTTAATATAAAAATATTGAATCTAGAATGTGTCAAACTTCAATGTGTTTGGATCAGTATCCAAAAGGTATTATCACAGGAAATGTACGAGGGGTGATCAAAACGTTGGAGAACTAATTGAATTACTTTACTTCTATTAAAGATATAAGTTTAGTTTTCAGCGTTCATTATTTTGTTGAAAGTAGTTTTTTTCTGATTTCGTGTTAATCTACCATTTCCTGCCACTGCGCGAATCACAATTTACATGACATTCTATTTGGCGTTCTGTTCAAAGAAGCTATTATATAAATATTGCATGTAATTGAGTGTAACATTGAAAATTTTCACCCCAAGAAAACCATTGTCAACCGAGGCGCAGCCGAGATTGACAATGGTTTTCGAGGGGTGAAATTTTCAATGTTACACTCAGCTATATACATGCAACATTTAGTATATATTATAATGAATGTTCTATACAAATACATATAACAGTGAACCGTGTGCGCAAATAAATTCTCCGCAGTCGCTATTTTTTGGAATATCACCCGTCGTCAAGCAATGTTGACTGTTGTACGCTGGAGGGCGTGGCTTCATTATTCAGCGGGTAATAGTGTTTTTTGAGCAAATATTTCTCGACCAATAAGATTCAACTAATTTACATGAAAGTATAATATATAAGATATTTCCGAGTCTTGTATTTCTTACCATGCAAGTTATTTTATGATCTTTCTTCCCCCCGCCCGCCCCCGTGTACATGAAGCATAGTATATTTTGAATAGTGATCCTGATACATACAATAATATTTAAGCTAGTCTTTTTTAAACAAACTGTTTTGGGAAAAAATGCTTCGTACTCAAATTTATGAAGGGTATTTCAATTTTATTTACAGAAAAGTGTGTCTTCTCTTCAACTCATTGTTCTCGTCCAAAAATGAACTAGAATTAAGTCCGAATAAGCTGATCTAATGTTATACAAGTAATCTAACATCTTGTGTGTCTACAAATTTTAGGCCGACTTGGGTAATTTACAACACCTATCACATAATCACCCACTAAACTGCGGAATTCTGTATCACGTCCACGGTTACCTGCGTCATAGCATTTATCATCTTATTCGGGACAATACCCATGGCAATTGGTTTCTTTTATTTTTTCATAATGTATGTCTAATTCTCTTGTTTTTTCACAAATTTTCAGTTGGTTCCTTTTATGGATTTAATGACCCCTGAGATAAAAATAATGCCTGTGCCATTTGTTCTAGAGTATCCTCAAATGTTTTTTTCCAATTTCAAAATCAATTTTAGGTAGCTTCAAAACAATCCCAATTCTAGTAATTTGAGAGCTTTTTTTCCTAATTTCGGAAGAAAAATACTTTTGAATGATCCAATACCTATGTGATTTTTTATTTAAAGATCAATAAAGAAGCTTTTTAAAATGAAGCAAGTTTGGAATTTCATTTGCAATCTAAAAATGTAAAACGTAATTTTACACTATTAAAATTTCTGAATAATTGTGGATCAGTTAACTACATGTGACACAGATTAGTTTCTTAACCACGTAATCTTTATTTGAATATGAAGAACAATAAATTTAGTTTTGCTTCAATAAGAATATAATACTCATCAATAAAGTACAAGACTTGTATCTATTATATTGTGCTTTAGTATTTAAATAAAAACTTTAATGTACTGATGACTTGAACAGGAATCAAACATAGAAAAATACAGGCGTGTTGTAATTTATGTACATTGCAAGTACATGTAATGAAAATTAAGGTAATGAATTGACATACACATACTTTTCCTGATTTCTAAAACAAAAGCGATTGTATGCAACAATGTATGTATCATGGGCTTATTTTGACATTTGAAAAATCTGTTTGAGTAAACTTTTCAATTTGAAACAAAAACACATGAAATTATGACGTATTGGGAATGCTTCTTCGGGGCCAATATAAGCTAAAAAAAGTAGATATTATGCTAGCATCGGATACGAAATCGGGCTTCTATCAAAGTGATAGAATGCAGTTTTTACTGACCTTTAACCAAGATTGTGGTAACAGTGGCTCTTACATCAATTATTGTTATTCCTTTAATAAAACTGCACTGAAAATATTAAATTGTATAATTAGATTTATATGCAGAAATCGGCTTCCTGAGAATTTGACAAGAAGCAAGAAAGAGTGGAGATTTAGCTATGGTCGACAGTGAACATGTAGTTATATTTGCTTAAGTCTATTTCATGAATTTTATTTTTTTTTTCGTTGTGCACACAGGCACTTGTTTTATACATGGCAACCTCTCCTTCCCCTTAGGTAGCTAATTCAACTTCAGGCACCCCATTATCTCGTGTTTTAATATTTAGTTTATCAGTCAATATCCTACTTTAATGTGACATAAGTTCGATTCCAGTACTTTGTTTCCGTTCAGATGTATAATTTATGACGTTCTTTTGTAGCTTGCCTCTCTATTGCAAGCCACTCATTTTTTATCAATTCTAACTTTTAAGACTTGGAAGAGGATACAAAAACTTCTAGTGCAAGTATTGTGTACGACAAAACCAGGCTTCATAATGAAAGTTCGGATGGTGAATGTTGAGTAATATGACCCTATCCAGATCTTATGAATATCCCTCTTTTTCGTTGTACTTCATTGAGTTTCGTTCAACTTATTCATTTAGGTAATATTTAAAACAGTATCAAGACTTAATAAGCTTTCTAATAATCGTTCGTCCACACGTTGATTCAGTTACAGAGACCGTTATCATTGCAAATAAAGATCATTTTTTCCAGATTAAAGTGATCATTTTGCAACATAGGGAGACAAGAATACGTTACCAAGCTAAGAAACCTTTTGTCTGGGATAGCAAATTAAGTAGGCTTAATCGAGAGACCCTGAGGAAAATTGAATCATCGCTCCTCGCCTACATAAAAAAAAATAATTTTCTCATCGCTAACATTCATATTGTTATGTCATTAACTATAAACAATTTATTGGGATTTCTGTTTATAAGACACATAAAAAGAACTAAGAAATTAGATAAAACAAAATTAGGCTACATGCTGGAAGTTGTGATATCGATTTTAAGACATAAACATTCTCTCGCCCTCAATTAATAGTTAATTCAATAAATGTGAAATCTCAGATTTTTATTTTCTCGGAACAAAGAGTTTGCCGTAACATAAACAACAATAGGTTCATGGACCTCGACGGACATATGGATATATTAATCATAATTATTATTTACAAGCTCATCAAAAAGCTTGCATTTTGGACTTATTAAGCCAGATTTTGGTGGGTCATAATAATATTTTTTCAGCTTTTTTTCGTGAAGTTCGGGTGTAGAGAAGATTGAAAATGCTGTTTAATTCACCAAGTCACCATCTTAATTATAACCACGCCATTGGTATGTCTCCTGGGTTCGTTAAATAAAATCATGCGAACTGGCCCAAGGATCATGAAACGGACTTAGACTTAGAATTTTCAATCACCTGTAAAATGTATATAAATTATTGAATTACTCTCTAAAGCAGATAACACATCTTTTGGAAAACAAGGTAGAGAAATATTTTGATTTAAGGGTGCTTGAGTTCTACAACTTTTAAATACAATATAAAGATTTTGACTAAAGCTTAAGATGTTTTATGATCAAG
The DNA here is from genome assembly GCF_032062105.1 of Saccostrea cuccullata. Taxonomy (NCBI): domain Eukaryota; kingdom Metazoa; phylum Mollusca; class Bivalvia; order Ostreida; family Ostreidae; genus Saccostrea; species Saccostrea cuccullata. The sequence continues at coordinate 118,679 of NW_026921345.1, forward strand.
GGGCCAGGCCCCAGGATCATCAAACATACTTAGACTTAAGTCAAATTTTCAATTCCCTGTATATATTTATTAATAATTGAATTAATTTATAAAATTGCAGATATCAAAACTATTGTGAAGTAACACTGACAAATTTTTAATTCTTGTTTCCTTGACTTCATAAACATTTTAGTATGCACGACATTAAGATTTTGACTTAAGCTTAAGACCTTTCATAATCCTGAGACCTGATGTCCAAGAGTAAATTAAGAGAATTTGAATATGTCTTGAAATTCAGTAAATGACCAACTTAGCCCTACTCGGGACAGAAATAAGAGGGCCGTTCAATTGCACAGAAAAAATATTTGACGACATAATCGTTCAAAATGTCACACATAATGTAAAAAAAAATCTTTACTTATATGGTCTTCAAAATTTCATATCAAAATGTTGTAAATTGGTATCAATTTTGAGTGATTAATCAGGACATATCATTAAGTCACGGAGCAGCAAAATCTTCGACGTCACAGGCATTATAAAAATATATGTGACTGAGCTTTCATTTTCTCAACATTTTCCCAAGAGTACCTGTACAGTTTGAGTTACCTTATCTACTCAACATCCAAACACCATTTCTTGTCTATTAAACAAGTAAAGAATATTCTTTTTTGTTTTAAAACCAAAAACCGCAGGTATTTATGAGATATAGTCACAGGCACCTGAAGTATGGATAATACCCCCCCCCTTTTTTTTAATGAAAAAAAATGTAAGTGTATAATACCTCGAAAATATAAAATTTCCCTGTCAAACACATCTATATGTCGTTATATCAAGCAGAATGTACTTTTTCTCACGTCTAAAAAATGGCCCTATTCGGTATAATAAAAATACACAAGGTAAGAAACAAAAGTTGTAAACAAACGGGGGACCCCTGTTTCGAGACAGATTACCAAGGTAATAATTAGTGTTACCTATCATAATTTTGCAAGCACTCTGTCTGGGAGATGTTCTTTTACTAGTCTCTTTAACCTAAACCCCGCTATTACGTTTGATATGCCGTAATCAGACGATTTATTAATAGGATACATAAAATTTTCTCCATTGGCAGCGTTGGAGGAGGTTTTGGAACTGCTTTTCTGTTTCGCCTTATGTGATTGGTTAATTGTAATACAGTTTAAATATCTAACCAATCAGATAAGGCAAAACAGAAAAGCAGCTCCAAAACCTCCTCCAACGCTGCCAATGGAGAAAATTTTATGTATCCGATTAATAAATCTTCCGATTACGGCATATCAAACGCTAATAGCGGGGTTTAGGTTAAAGAGACTAGTAAAAGAACATCTCCCAGACAGAGTGCTTGCAAAATTATGATAGGTAACACTAATTATTACCTTGGTAATCTGTCTCGAAGCAGGGGTCCCCCGTTTGTTTACAACTTTTGTTTCTTACCTTGTGTATTTTTATTATACCCGAATAGGGCCATTCTTTGAACGTGAGAAAAAGTACAATCTGCTTGCATGTAACGACATATAGATGTGTTTGATGGGGAAATTTTATATTTTCGAGGTATTATACACTCTTACATTTTTTTTTCATTAAAAAAAGGGGGGGGGGTATTATCCATACTTCAGGTGCCTGTGATATAGTGTGATATTGGTGACTCAATCACGTTCTTTACAGTCCGGATAAAGTTTTCGTTGATAATCTTCTTCCCGTTTTCCCGTATAGCCTTTTTACAGAGCTCTAACGGTCTAAAATTTCAATTTGCTATTTCTGGACGAATGCCATGAATATCCTAGTTTACTACATGTTTTATTATGCATATTTTGGATCTACTCGTATATTGGCGATATCTCGAGCAATACACATAATTTAACACAAGTAAGGTGCGCCATCAATTCAGGAGACGTCATTTTCACGGGAATCGCATCGGAGAAAAATACTATATTTCTGTTAGTACTTCAGATATCACGTCAGAAATCTAAGTACATAATAATAGAACAATTTAAAGATACATTTGAGAAAATTGTCAAAAAATATCGTGAATCATCGAAAATTAATGAGTTAAATTTTGGATTCCGCATGCTTTTGCTCCAAATTTTTTGCCATGCTCCGTACCTCTCCATCAGCGATATCAACATATAGATAATTTTCATAGAATTTTTTTAAAATACAGAAAATTTGCCCAAAATTTATTGGAATCTTAAAGATACATATTTCTGTGAAATTTCATAACTATACATATATGACGTCTGTAAGAGTAAATAATAGAACCCTCGTAAAGATCTTACTTTTACACTTCTTGGTCAAGAACTACGTGTAAGGTTTAAATATAAAGTAACATGCACTGGATTTGTTAGTATGGCTTGAAGATTTTCTATAGGTGTAATGTTATCAATTTTTGACTTACTTTTCTTCACCCTGGGATCTGAACACTTGCCCTAGGAGTCCTCGAGTCATAATTTCGAAGTCCTTGAAGTAATCACGCAAACATCTTGCAACTGCTTGCTCCACGAGTAAAGTATTTTGCACTCAAAATTGTGCAGCTGTGCCAACCCTGTCCTGAATACTTAAAGATATAAAGAATTGAAATATTTGACAAATTTAACCTCATACACTGAACACCGGGTCAATGATAGCTTTACTGCTTTTACTTTCCCTAAATTAAAAGAAAAGATTTCTGAAGATGAGGGTCACTTGAGTAATTTTCACAACATCCTGAGGGAGGGATATACATGTAACATGAAATTAACCTTTGTTGAAATGGACGAGTATGAGTATAGATCGAAATAAGCAGCCTTCTACCAGCAAGTGATGTCTCGATATGAGTGAAATAATGCGTGTTGTAAATCAACTAGATATCAATCTGCGACTTTTCAAAGCCATTTAAACACGATGTAGAAAGTGAAGGTAGTGTGAAAGCACAACTCTATGAAGTGTCAACATAACAATTTAAATATACTAGATGAAAACCCGCGCAAGCGCGTGAAATTGAATTTATACATAGTTACCGTTTACAACAGAAAGTATATTGTAGTTGTAAATTGTAGTTTTTACCGACAGACTAGGCTTATAGAAGGAAGAAATACTTTATTCAAAATCCCGCATGAAGTAGATGTACGTCACCATCCCCACCAACTTTTTTGTGAAAACTTGAAAAATATAAAATTCTTTGTTTATGTGAAACCTCTTACAGTGTTATGGATATTGTACTTCAGATGTTTTTTTATCCCCTCGCGCAGCTAGTTGCGGAGGGGATATAGCATCGCGAATGTGCGTATGTGTGTGTGTGTGTTAGTTACAGCTTGTGGGCAAGATTTACAAAGAACCTATGCATTAACCACTCTCAGCCTTTATATATGCGTGTGGCATTATAAAAGGACGAAGCCTATTCATTTTCAAATAAATCGATGAAATATTTCTTAAAATATAGCGTGTTTACTACCTTTTAACCCTGAAATTTTATATACGACTTGACAATGCTTACTTCCGCTAATTCGGGTTGCTTCATTAAACTGAAGTTTTATGTACAACTTGACAAATACCACTTCCGTTTTATCAACCTCGATAGACTCGCTCAGTGAGTTTTACTTGGTACATGTATTTGCGCATTGTCATATAATTCTGCGTATTTTGAGACAGTCTGTTTGAATTAACATGTCATCTCGGACTCTAAGTAATTGAAATAATTTGATGATCGTCGCGGTTTCATTACCAAATTCCAACAGTTGTCTGGGACTTTGGGGTGCACGTTATTCTTGAAATCTGTAAATACAATTGATCCACGAATTCAATTGACTTCTCAATGTACATTGTTATTTTCCATTATGAAAAAAATGCATATATTGCCTGGACCTGTGAGATATACTTAGGTAGGTAAATTACTGAAACTTATACATGTAGCATACGTGATATGTTTCTGCTAGCTAGGTATAAGGGAAACTGTCCAGTTACGTATACATCTTATGCCTCTCCCTCCCCACTAAAATACTATGCGATTTGATTTTGATAAAAATAGACACCCCCCCCCCCCGAATTTTGTTAAAAAGAATAAATAGAACTGAAAAACATTTTATTTTTTAATCTTATTTTAAACTTTACTACGCCAAATTAGGTATCCATGTTATGCCCCCACCCTAACCAAGACGCTTTGCATTTTATAAACAAGATGTGTTTGTGAAACACTATGCGCCCGACGGTAACAAAGTTCAAAAAACTATTTTTGCAGATAAGTCACAGTCAATGTTACAAGGTTATCGATCTTCTACCAGAGGAAATTGAGTTGCTTACGAAGTCAGAAGTTATGACTGAGGGACGATGTCTGTATCAGGTGATGGAGTGTGGCTGTGCCGATTTCTCCACGTGCTCCAGACAGGCTGTTTACGGAAATGGAGTTCTCGGCCTCGCTGATAGTGGACAGCGTTGCGCTAGCGACTTGCTTTTGATCCGAAGATAATTCATTATTTATTTTGTTGTTAAAAAGATATATCATATCTAATTACTTAGTAAACAAACAAAACATTTATTTTTTCTTCAGTGTATTTATACGCCACTGATATACATGCAAGTTTGACGTTTGACCTTGCAGTAGTAATTCAATAGAGAAATTTACATGCGACAGGAATCACCTAGAAATTAACAAGATTGACTTTTGTAGTGTTTATCATAGGGAAAACAATTGGAAATGGAAATATTAATATGTAAATGTATGTATCCTATTGATATGGTAAAAAAAAAAACTTTTTACGTATCGATAAGGTGCATGTATAATTATAAACCAAGACCCAAGTGTATATTCGCTGCTTTTATCCTTCATGAAAATGAAATAATGAAACTATGGTAAACAAGGGCACCGCAAAGCGGAGCATCCCCTCGCGACGGGAACTTAACTGGTAATGGCAATATCTCATGGGATAATTTCATAATTTCTCTAGAGAGACGTTAAACATGTTAAAGATTAATAGTACAAACGTATTTTGTTTAATGTTCCAGTCAGGAATTTTTTGCTCATATGAAGGCTTGCCGTTGGAGAGCTGCATATTTTTTCCTATATTAGGCACAGACGGCCATAGAGCAATGAGGGATCTTTGTGTGCCAGCATCTATTGGGACATGGGCCCTTTGTTTACACGGTCTTATTCGAAGGACCAGTCTCCACATCCCACAGTGGGCTTCGAACCCGAAAGGTTAGGATCAACTCCCTTACTTTTGAAAAAAATTATTAGGGGGGTGTAGTTGTTGATCGATTTTTATGTTTGTGAAACACTATGCGCCCGACGGTAACAAAGTTCAAAAAACTATTTTTGCAGATAAGTCACAGTCAATGTTACAAGGTTATCGATCTTCTACCAGAGGAAATTGAGTTGCTTACGAAGTCAGAAGTTATGACTGAGGGACGATGTCTGTATCAGGTGATGGAGTGTGGCTGGGCCAGGTCACAAGGTCATGACCTTGGTGTCATTTGAAAGAACTTCATTAGTGTAGTATGCAGAATAAATATAAAGTCTCTACCTCTCATGGTTCAAAAGTAATGGCGAAAGTTCGAAAAAGCTATTTTTAGCATATAGGTCAAAGTCAATGTCACAAGGTCATTGACCTTGGTGCCATTTGAAAGAGCTTCATTGGTTGAGTATGCATACCAAATATGAAGTCTCTATCTCTCATGGTTCAAAAGTTATGGCGAAGGTTAAAGTAGACAACAGACAGACAGACAAACAGACATATAGATAAACAGACAGGACAAAAACAATATACGCCTCGGATCTATCGATTCGGGCGCATAAAAATCGATCAACAACTACACCCCCCTAATAATTTTTTTCAAAAGTAAGGGAGTTGATCCTAACCTTTCGGGTTCGAAGCCCACTGTGGGATGTGGAGACTGGTCCTTCGAATAAGACCGTGTAAACAAAGGGCCCATGTCCCAATAGATGCTGGCACACAAAGATCCCTCATTGCTCTATGGCCGTCTGTGCCTAATATAGGAAAAAATATGCAGCTCTCCAACGGCAAGCCTTCATATGAGCAAACAATTCCTGAGTGGAACATTAAACAACATACGTTTGTACTATTAATCTTTAACATGTTTAACGTCTCTCTAGAGAAATTATGAAATTATCCCATGAGATATTGCCATTACCAGTTAAGTTCCCGTCGCGAGGGGATGCTCCGCTTTGCGGTGCCCTTGTTTACCATAGTTTCATTATTTCATTTTCATGAAGGATAAAAGCAGCGAATACTGTAAACCAACTTTTATTCGCGACGACTTTATTTCGCGATATACCGGGGATAAACTAGTTCGCGATTAATAATTTTCGCGATCAAGCCTATTTTTGATCTGTTGTTAATAGGCACATAGATTTTAAGGTCTGGTTCGCGGCGATAAATATTCGCGATGGTGGCGCTCTCGCTAACTTCGCGAAATTTTCTCGCACGCGAATAAAAGTTGGTTTACAGTATACACTTGGGTCTTGGTTTATAATTATACATGCACCTTATCGATACGTAAAAAAATTTTTTTTTTTACCATATCAATAGGATACATACATTTACATATTAATATTTCCATTTCCAATTGTTTTCCCTATGATAAACACTACAAAAGTCAATCTTGTTAATTTCTAGGTGATTCCTGTCGCATGTAAATTTCTCTATTGAATTACTACTGCAAGGTCAAACGTCAAACTTGCATGTATATCAGTGGCGTATAAATACACTGAAGAAAAAATAAATGTTTTGTTTGTTTACTAAGTAATTAGATATGATATATCTTTTTAACAACAAAATAAATAATGAATTATCTTCGGATCAAAAGCAAGTCGCTAGCGCAACGCTGTCCACTATCAGCGAGGCCGAGAACTCCATTTCTGTAAACAGCCTGTCTGGAGCACGTGGAGAAATCGGCACAGCCACACTCCATGGGTACCTGTAAAGTGCGAAACGAAATAGAAACGAAACGAACTGAAACGAAACGAAATCTGCCGAAACGAAACGAAATCTACCGAAACGAAACGAAACCTACCGAAACGAAACGAAATCAAGACGAAACGAAACGAAATCAAAACGAAACCTGCCGAAACGAAACGAAACAAAACTATCAAAATGTTTTGGTTTTTTTTTTTTTGTAAATCAAGGTACATGTATATAATTATAAATGTGTAACTACATGTGGACTTTTTTTTTATTTCAAATAAAATTCATATACTTCAAGCACTTGTTAATATAAAATTTAATTACCGATAAATTATGCTCCCCTCTCAGTCTAATGATGCATTTACATGTTTGTAAGCTGCAAATATACACGAGCGTACTATGCATGCATAGTTTCGATATGTGCATTATTTTCTAATTTTATATCTTACTCTTATTTTCAGTCCTTATTTATCTAGATTCAACATATCTATCAACATTGATGTGTTATACATGTAAAGGCTCGTTTATGTACGGGTCGAAATAAAGTCACTGTACTGTTGTATTGCGAATGTCCTAAAACATAGGATAAACCAGAGACTTAGAGTATTTAGTATTCCATTCCAAGGTGTCTGGTTTTTTGTTCAATCAGATTATACATGTAACCCCAACCGAAATCTTGTGTATCCTTTCTACACGTACATACGGTCCAATCTTTATCGAGGTAATTTTGGAGGAGGAAAAGAGTGGTTTGCAATAAAGAGGCTCGACCATAGACGTCTTAAACGATTTAACTGACAAGTAAAAAGTCTCTCTAAGCGAACGATGTCACTTTTAAGTAGGTAAATTATTCAGTAAGATATTAACAAAATATGACATAGGTGTCGGAAGCGGCGGGGAGGGGGGGGGGGTAGCCTCAATCCCTACTATCTTGCAAAGATATATATTACATAGGCATTGAAAACTGGGTTTACCTTTTTTGTTGGTTAAGCCCCCCCCCCCCCCCCCCCCCCCCCCCAACTTTCCCCAACTTTCAATTTCCTTCCGACGCCTATATAGGAACTTGAAGCGAAACAATTGCCTGTGGTGCTTGAACTATATAAATTTCATATGAAGTAAAAATAGACCATATAAACATTCTGAAAGGTTTGTTTCGTTTCGTTTCGGCAGGTTTCGTTTTGATTTCGTTTCGTTTCGTCTTGATTTCGTTTCGTTTCGGTAGGTTTCGTTTCGTTTCGGTAGATTTCGTTTCGTTTCGGCAGATTTCGTTTCGTTTCAGTTCGTTTCGTTTCGTTTCGTTTCTATTTCGTTTCGCACTTTACAGGTACCCACACTCCATCACCTGATACAGACATCGTCCCTCAGTCATAACTTCTGACTTCGTAAGCACCTCAATTTCCTCGGGTACCTGTAAAGTGCGAAACGAAATAGAAACGAAACGAACTGAAACGAAACGAAATCTGCCGAAACGAAACGAAATCTACCGAAACGAAACGAAACCTACCGAAACGAAACGAAATCAAGACGAAACGAAACGAAATCAAAACGAAACCTGCCGAAACGAAACGAAACAAAACTATCAAAATGTTTTGGTTTTTTTTTTTTGTAAATCAAGGTACATGTATATAATTATAAATGTGTAACTACATGTGGACTTTTTTTTTATTTCAAATAAAATTCATATACTTCAAGCACTTGTTAATATAAAATTTAATTACCGATAAATTATGCTCCCCTCTCAGTCTAATGATGCATTTACATGTTTGTAAGCTGCAAATATACACGAGCGTACTATGCATGCATAGTTTCGATATGTGCATTATTTTCTAATTTTATATCTTACTCTTATTTTCAGTCCTTATTTATCTAGATTCAACATATCTATCAACATTGATGTGTTATACATGTAAAGGCTCGTTTATGTACGGGTCGAAATAAAGTCACTGTACTGTTGTATTGCGAATGTCCTAAAACATAGGATAAACCAGAGACTTAGAGTATTTAGTATTCCATTCCAAGGTGTCTGGTTTTTTGTTCAATCAGATTATACATGTAACCCCAACCGAAATCTTGTGTATCCTTTCTACACGTACATACGGTCCTATCTTTATCGAGGTAATTTTGGAGGAGGAAAGGAGTGGTTTGCAATAAAGAGGCTCGACCATAGACGTCTTAAACGATTTAACTGACAAGTAAAAAGTCTCTCTAAGCGAACGATGTCACTTTTAAGTAGGTAAATTATTCAGTAAGATATTAACAAAATATGACATAGGTGTCGGAAGCGGCGGGGAGGGGGGGGGGGTAGCCTCAATCCCTACTATCTTGCAAAGATATATATTACATAGGCATTGAAAACTGGGTTTACCTTTTTTGTTGGTTAAGCCCCCCCCCAACTTTCCCCAACTTTCAATTTCCTTCCGACGCCTATGTAGGAACTTGAAGCGAAACAATTGCCTGTGGTGCTTGAACTATATAAATTTCATATGAAGTAAAAATAGACCATATAAACATTCTGAAAGGTTTGTTTCGTTTCGTTTCGGCAGGTTTCGTTTTGATTTCGTTTCGTTTCGTCTTGATTTCGTTTCGTTTCGGTAGGTTTCGTTTCGTTTCGGCAGATTTCGTTTCGTTTCGGCAGATTTCGTTTCGTTTCAGTTCGTTTCGTTTCGTTTCTATTTCGTTTCGCACTTTACAGGTACCCCAATTTCCTCTGCTATTTTAACTTTCATAAGCAAGTCAACTTCCTCTGCTATTTTAACATCCACACAAATCGGTTTCCTGGCCAACTCCCGTTTCATCAACTGCAACATTGCATTCAATATGGCGGTGGAGAAGTGACCTATAGGGCCTGTACACGTGTTTGTGCTTCCGACAACCTAATTCTAGGTCACATATATAATTTTAAGTTAACATGATTGCTTTGATCATATTTTAAAATTCTTTTGTTGTTTTTTCCATACATGTTGATATTTGACTACAGTAACTTAACAATCATTAAATTTGTTTCGTGTTTTATGGGACTATTTTTTCATAGTAAAATTTGACGTGATGGGGCGGGGCAATGGAAAATAACATGGAATGACTCGTGCATTTCGAATCTACTAAATTAGATGGTATTTTGATTTATTTCAGGATGTTATTTCAAAAATGAAAATATAACGAATCACTATCTAGTTAGGAAACTATGCCAGGGACATCAACAATAGTGGGAAACATGGGATAATTTTAGCATAACGGGCTTCGCCAAGTGGTCTTTGTGTGGCTTCGCCCGTTATGCAAATAATCCCATGTTTCCCACTATTGTTGATGCCCTGGCATAGTCTCCTAACTAGACATTGATTCCTTAATTAAACCAAAACCAAAATACGTGTCTAAAAATTAGCTTTATTATTTGTTTATAATGACCCGAGCGATCTACTTCGGCTCGTACTTGGTTAATGCCCAAGTCTTATGTGGACAATTATGAGTGCAAAATATACAGATCAAAAACAAAATATACAAGTATAGGGTACATTTGCCTAGTGTAAATTTTAAGCAATATATAATTTTAATAGTTCATAAAGAAATTCCTGCCACTTGGCTAATAACAATGTCACGTCACCTGACTACATAAAGACCACTTGACAATACTTCGACCCCTTGGCTTCTCCAAAGCAACTTGCTAATACCTGCCACTTGGCAGGGTATTTCTTGTCATAAGGCTTAAAAGACGTAACTTGGTTACTCGATAAGCATACACAAATTAATGTGATTTATAGACACTTGTCCGAATTGACTATCTCCTATAAATTTGTTATTAATATTATTTAGCCATGTACTATTTATAAAATCCTTAACAAGAGGCCCATGGGCCTTATAGGTCACCTGAGCATCATGCAACAACTTTCCATTCATTGAATTTGGTTCATGTTTTAAACTAGACGCCATGGCATTCACAATTTTGAAAGAGGCACCATTGCTCATCATAACTACACACTTAGCAATTGCTTAGTTTGGTTACTTAATACCCATACGCAGGGAAGGGAACAAAAACTGCATTTCAACTAGTCAGTAATATTCGGCAATAATCAGAAGTGCCCCTTCCACACATTAATGCATTTTCACTATATAATCTATACAGCCCCGCCCTAGCACTAGAACCCCTGACCCTGGGGCCATGAATTTCACAATTTTGGTAGATGACTCAATGCTGATTTCAATCATGCCAACAGTTTGACTGCTTGATGTCCAGGAGTACCGACGATTTTTAAAGATTTTATTAATTTTAGTGGTTTTGGCCCCACCCCTCAGGTCCCAGGGTGGCACGGACCATTAAATTAACAATTTGGAAGAGGCACTCTTGCTCATTATAACTTCATTACCCATGACCCTGGGGCCATGAATTTCACAATGTTTGGTAGAAGACTCAATGCTGATTACAATCATACCAACAGTTTGACTGCTTGATGTCCAGGAGTAAAGATTTTTAAAGATTGCATTAATTTTAGTAGTTTTGGCCCCGCCCCCAGGCCAAAAGGACCATGAAATTCACACTTTTTGTTCCCTTCACCCACAGATGCTCTATACCATCTTTGTTTGAAATTGGTTCAGTGGTTTCAAAGGTGAAGCTGAAAATGTTCAAATGTTAACTCACGCCGACGGACGAAAACGGATAGCAATAGGTCACCTGAGTGACTTAGGGGACCTAATAAGTGGTTGATTAATACCAAAGAGCAGATTTCAAAGCATTAGTTTAATTTCAGACTATTTACCCCCGCCCCCCGATACCCATGACCCAAGGAGGATGAATTTAACCATTTTTTCTCATCAGAAATATATAAACCTAGATCATTGGCATAATACCCAGGAGCAAAGGAAAAGATTTTCAAAGAATTGATGTATTTTCACTATATAATCAAAACAGACCCCCTTACACCAAATGGCAAAACCCCTGACCCAGGGGTAATGAAATTAAAAAAAAATTGGTTGAGGCACTCTTGCTCATTATAACTATATACCGTATAAGCAGAATTTTTAGCGAGAATTTAATTTTGGCATTATTAGCGAGGACGCCAAGATCGCTAAAAATTGAATATCGCTAAAAAATAATTGCGTTTCATTTGTAATAGCTTCTTTAGTGAGCTTTTTGAAATCGCTAGAATTACATTTCGCTAAAAATGAAATACCAGTTTTAAGGACAAATAGCTAAATTTGCGTCTCGCTAAAATTTCAACTTATACGGTACTAGATTAGTGTGTTTAATACCCAGGAGCAGAGGAGAAGATTTTCAACAAGTTAATGTATTTTCACTATATAATCAAAAAAGTCCCGCCAGAACCCCTGACCCTGGGGCCATGAAATTCACAGTTTTGGAAGAGACATTCTTGCTTAAAATAACTTACCTTATTTAATACCCAGGAGCAGAGGAGAAGATTTACAAAGATTTAATGTATTTTCATTATATAATCAATAGAGCCCCGCCCTAACATCAGAACCCCTGACCGTTGGGCCAAAAAATTCACAATTTTGGAAGAGACACTCTTGCTTAAAATAACTTAGTTTATTTAATACCCAGGAGCAGAGAAGAAGATTTTCAAAGAATTAATGCATTTTCACTACGTAATCTATATGGTCCCTCCCTAGCACTAGAACCCCTGACCATGGGGCCATAAAAATCACAATTTTGGAAGAGGCAGTCTTATTCAACATAACTGTGCACTTGGTAAGTTTATTTAATGCCCATGAGCAGAGAAGAATTTCAAAGAATATATGCATTTTCACTATATAATCTATAGAGCCCCGCCCTAGCACTAGAATCCCTGACCCTCGGGCCATGAAATTCACAATTTTGGAAGAAGCACTCTTGTTCATTATAACTATGTACTTAGTTAGTTTATTTGATACCTAGGAACAGAGAAGAAGATTTTCAAAGAAACAATGCATTTTCACTATATAATCAATACAGCCCCGCCCTAGCATCCCTGACTGTGGGGCCATGAATTTCACAATTTAGGGACAGGAGTCAATGCTTATTACATTCATGCCCACAGGTTGACTGCTTGATGTCCAGGAGTAGAGAAGATTTTAAAGATTTTATTGATTTCAGTGGTTTTAGCCCCACCCCTCAAGCCCCAGGAGAGCGGGGACCATAAATTTCAAATTTTTTGTTCCCCTTTACCCATAGATGCTGTATACTAAAGAATGAGTGCACTTAAGCTATGAGAGTTGGATCCCGATGTTTTGCTCAAAATAAAATTACAAAATTCATTAAATTTATGTTTTATAGGTATTAAAAAATGTCTTTAGAGCAGGTTTTGGTATATTATGTTACATGGAAGTATTAAATAATGCCGAACGACACTAGCTTTTGAGACGGGGGTTTAACAGTTTTGTCTCATTTCTATTGTTATTCATATGCATACCAGTTTTCAACGACTTTGTTTACATCGAGCCGCAACTTGGCCATTTTTCTTATTTGCACAGAATATGTATTTTAACTTAAACTTATACATATCCAATGGACAATGTTGGCCAAGTTGCGGCTCATATCTAATTTTCAAAAAAATGTCCCCAAACTAGGGTCGAAATAGCTACTAAATCAAGTGGTCACTGAGCAACAACGATTGATATTATAATCACCTTTCTCACGTGACCTTCTGCTGTTCGATACGCTAACGCTTTCATTGAAAATTTCATTGTGTTTAAGTCTCTGTTGTGACATTATCTATCTTACTTCCTACTTAAAACTATGGGAGATTTTTGCGCAAATTTTGATAGGGTTTGAAGATAATATGTCTCTTATTTATCTTTATGCTTTTCATAAGGGGTGTTTTGAAAGAATTCTGGTATTGACAGTGTCATGAGTAAGTACATTGTACATGTTTAGGCTTATGTCGCCTCTGTATTATGGTCTGCACTGCGAGACATTTACTCCATCCCTTAACATTAGAATCATTTAATAATTGTGCACCATGAAATCAACACGATATCTCTCTCTCTCTCTCTTCCATTTCAATTTGAAATGCGAAAAAAATCATATTGTGCTTATGTTTACATTCCACAACCATGCGGTTTAAATGTCTCCGCCTACTTGCGGATATCTTAGATTCGAAAGTGGTCCCGTTCAAATTTCCGGAATTTAAGGCTTTTACATGTTCTTTTCAATTACATTTTCTGTAATTATAGAAATATGTATGACAAAAAATTCTTGAAATAAATATCAATAGCATATGCTTGCAGATTAATCATAGATTAATTTTTGCGATATATTGTAATGTTAAGCTTAAAATGGGTAGCTGAAAAGGTTCCAAATGACGTACTTAAGTGCACTTATTCTTTGGTTGAAATTGGTTCAGTAGGTTTTAGAGAAGTAGCTGAAAATGTTTAAAAGTTAACACACGGCACCAGACGAAAACGGATAGCAAAAGGTCACCTGAGTGACTCAGGTGACGTAAAAATATTAGTGGCTTTCCCGGCAACAATATGTTTCTGATAATTTCGAACATATTTAACTCGTCTTAGCCAAGGTATTGTTTTTATTGTATTTTAATTTTTATAACAGCATTTGTTGTAAAACTATTCAATCAAATAACCCGTTAGTTACATTCTTTACAATTATTTCTTTATATAAACAATGTAGCAAAAGAGAAATAACTCTAAACCGTTTCATGATCTTCTAGAAGCTTCCGTCAATATTGAGATCAGTGATTGACGAAAATAATTTGCACTTTTCTCTTTAAATTCATCATTTATCATAACTTATTTCTTTTATATCATTTAAATTAAGTTTTGATTGAATAATTCAGTGATGACATTTAATGAAATAAATAATCGATTGTTTGTTGTCAGTTTATTAAAATATGCCTACATCCGCCAACCGGAAACGCCGCCATACTCAAGGTGGTGCTATTTCATGGCTATTTTCAGAAAATTGAAGTAGACTTAATTTTATGTACAATACTTACTATCCGAGTGAAATCTAAATATAGTTTATGGACATCAGCTTGTATGTAGTGTATTATTAGAGGAGTAGGTAAGAACTCTGGTGCACCCGTTTCGGAGTTTATTTGCAAAATTTATTAATTTATAAGTATATATTTTATTTTTTGGATCAACTAGAAAATACAAAGAATAGAAGAGATTTTAAACACAGGATGATGATTTGGATTTGTTTTCTTCGAAAATTAGATTTATTTAATACCATTAAAATAGGAAAGATGAAATACAAATTCTTCAATCAGATAAATAGAATTGAAAGATGCCTATACATAATTATTTTTATGAAACGAATGTTAATTTAACCCATTTACAATATATATCGATGGAACATTGGACATACCAACAAGCATGTATCTACAATTAACAAATGCATAACAAATGATTGCCGATTTTCGCAAATTATTAGGATAATTTACAACAAATCGTTCCTGGTCACACATAAAAGCAATTATTGCTGATACGTTTGCCATACATATGTTGTTAGAAAGGAGTCTTTTGTTGCAAATTATATATATGACGAACATCTCTTCAAGGCAAATCCTTTTTTTAATTGTGACTATTAAGATAGTATACTACTTATTTTAATCATTATTTAAATAGTACAGAAGAAAAGAATAATATCACTATATTTTCAATAATCAATTATCTCTGTACGAACAAGAGATATTTGTAAAACACTTATACCCTCCTCCCTAAAGTAATTGGAATCTTTCTAAGTCCAACAGGCATAATTCTATCAACAATGGCTCGATCGTACTCAAAGCAGAACTTGACCTAGATGAACAGAAACTGCAAATAATTGGAATTTTTTTTCCAAGTCAAAAGGGACATAACTCTGTAAAAAATGTCTAGATCGTGCCCAAAACAAAACTTGACCTATTCCTATAAATTTGTATACCAAACTTTTTAGTATGATTGTGCAACCACTGCGATAAAAATAAACGGAAACTGAAAATAATTAAAACTCCAATATTAATTCCAAGTCCAAGGGGCATATCTCTGTCAAAAATTGCTAAATTATATCCAAAACAGAACTTGACCTAGATATTCTTATGATAAATCTGTTTATTAAATTTCATTTCAGTATGTGCAACTGCTGCAAAAAAAAAATAAAATAAATAAACGGAAACAGCAAATAATTGGAATTTTTCCATGTCCAAGGGGATAACTCTGTCAAAAATGTCTTGATCGTACCCAAAACAAAACTTGACCTAGAAATGCTTATGATAAATATGTACAACAAATTTCATTTCAGTATGTGCAATTGCTGCGAAGAAAATGAATGGAAACTGAAGAAGAATTGGAATTTTTCTAAGTCCAAGGAGCATAACTGTAGTGGACCGAAAGAAGACCGACCGACAGACAGCAGCAAAGCAATATTCCCTCCCTTCTTTGTATACTTAATGGAAGAATTGCTCCTTATTACATGTATTCTGTCTATTACCTTATCATGCTTATCTGTATTTATATATGTCATAATTATGTTTCTACCCATTGGACCCTGATTTGGTAATAAATTCTTTTCTGCAACACGTGTTGGATTAGATAGGTTCCACGGCGTCAGGCTGTATAAGGATTGATATTTTCATAATCCGAGACTAATAGATCATACCTAGAGAGCTAGATTTTATGCAAACTGATTTTTATTGGAATTCTTGACCTGCATTTTAAAAGAAACAGTTTTCAGAAAAAAGAATGATATTACTGATTCAATATACTGCAGTGTTTACTTCCTACATGTATACTCTTTTGCATGCAACAGATTATGCCATGTGATTCACCGTTTTAACATGTCCGTGTGTCCTTTTTTTCTGCATTTCTATACTACTGGATCAGTCCATTTATATTCTACAAAAGGAGTGAATCGCTTTTTTCGCGCCAAATGTCACTGCTTTCTTCGCGCCTTTTCCTTGGATTATTATATTGTATGAATGGGTGTTCTAACATCCATGGAATTAAACTATAATATCCTTTTAACCTCCTTCTAATGCTTCAGACACTCTATCTACAAATTAATGTTTTATCTCATTCTTTTAAACAACATATCGTATAATATATCAGTATACGGACATGCAACACTAAAGAAATGAGTTTCTAATTTGCTTCCCGATCCCGCGGTTGGTTTATTCCATAAATGGACTAGTCCAATAATTATAAACAACACTTTTCAACAAAGCCATGGTCTCCAGATGCATGATCTATTAGATACACACAATGAATAAGAAAGAAGTGCATATGATGGGACTACCCCCCCCCCCCTCCAATGAAGAAGATTAACACACATTACTACTGTTAACTTCAGTGTAGAAAATACACTGCATCTAAATGTGTATTTAATTATATCCATCTTTTAGAATGCTGACAATGTATGATTAACAGAAAAAGCAAAATTCAAGATACCAAAAACACACATATTGACTCAAGATCAAACATGTTCGACAGCATATATAATAAAAATACAAGAGGTAGTAGCCATCATAGAAAACCAAGATCCCAATCCTCCTCCTCCTGAACCATCAACAAGGCATACAAAAAATCGTAGTCAAACATCAACATTACATTTAGTGGTGACGGAAAGATCATTTGGGACACATTCATTATACGATTTGAAAGGGTAGCTGATAGGCATTACTGAGGACAAAAGAAGCGTACAAAAAATTGTTTTGTAGCTTACAGGGACAATCATTAGAATATGTCTGTAGGCTTGACCTAGACAGTTACAAAAAGATCAAGTAAGAAATGAACAGAAGATTCATTTCCAAAGAGAACCCTATCTCGGGTAGACGCAAGCTGCAGTAAGTGGATGACCATTTGATTTTGAAGGGGATGGAGGCTGTCAAATTTTTTCCAGTCACATTATTTATTTTCATGTCGGTGGACAGATTATTTCTTTCCAGTAAGATCAAGGACAGATTATTTATTTTCTTCTTCACCGAAAAAAGTCTGACAAGCAAAAACAGAGGCCTATGGGCCTTATAGGTCACCTGAGCATATAATCAGAAGTGCCCCTACCACACATGAACCCCTGACTCTTAAGCTTGGTCCACATATTGCACAATTTTTAAAAAGGCATCCTTGCTTATCAAATTATTGTTTGATTAATACCAAGGAGCAGATTTCAAACAATTAATTTATTTTCAGTATATAAGTAGAGCCCCCCCATGGTACCCCTAACCCTGGGTCCTTCAAATTTACAATTTTGGGAGAAGGGTCCTTGTTCATCATAACCATAGGTAGTTCATCTGCTTAATACCCAGTAGCAGAGAAGAAAATTCTCAAAGATTTAATCATTTAATGTATTTTCACTATAAAATTATTATAGAGCCCCGCTCTAACACTAGAACTCGCAACCCTGGGGCCATAAAATTCACAATTTAGGAAGAGGCACTCTTGCTCAGCATAACTATGTACTTAGTTTATTTAATACCCAAGAGCAGAGAAAAAGATTTTCAAAGAATTAATGCATTTCCACTATATAATCAATAGAGCCCCGCCCTAACACCAGAACCCCCTGATCCTGGGGCCATAACATTTACAATAATGGCAGGCACTCTTGCTCATCATAACTATGTACTTAGTTCAATTAATACCTAGAAGCAGTGAAGAAGATCTAAAAAGAATGTATTTTCACTATATAATCAATAGAGCCCCGCCCTAACCCCAGACCCCCAACCCTGGGGTGATAAAATTCACAATTTTGGAAGAGGGGCACTCTTGCTCATCATAGCTATGTACTCAGTTAGTTTATTCAATATCCAAGAGCAGAGAAGAATTTCAAAGACTTAATGTATTTTCACTATATAATAAATAGAGCCCCACCCTAACACCAGAGCCCCTGACCCTGGGGCCATAAAATTCACAATTTTGTAAGAGGCACTCTTGCTCATCATAACTATGTACTTATTTAGTAGGAGCAAAGAAGAAGATTTTTAAAGAAATAATGCATTTTCACTATATAATCTATATAGCCCAGCCCTAGTTCTAGAACCCCTGACCCTGGGGCCAGGAATTTCACAATTTTGGTAGAAGACTCGATGCTGATTACAATCATGCCAACAGTTTCACTGCTTAATGTCCAGGAGTTAAGAAGAAGATGTTTAAAGATTGCAATAATTTTAGTGTGATGCCCCACCCCTCAGGCCCCAAGGGGGCAGGGACCTTTTGTTCCCCTTTACCCATAAATACTTTGTGACAAAATTGGTTGAAATTGGTTTAGCGGTTGCAGAGAAGAAGCTGAAAATGTTCAAATGTTACCACACGATGGACGACGGACGACGACGGATAGCAATAGGTCACCTGAGTTTACTCTAGTGACCTAAAAAAAAATAATAATCCAAAACTCAAGTTCGTGGGGGAGGGGGTCAGGGACAGATTATTACTTTCCTGTCCAGTCGAGGACAGATTATTTATTTTCAACATTTTCGAGGACAGATCATTTATTTCCAAAATCTGCCAGCCCCCCCTAAAAACAAATGGTCGTCCCCTTAATGAAACAACCTGAGGATAAATCACATCACACCAATAGTTTGCGCAAAGAGTTCTCTTCCTCACCATTGATGGTTACCAAAAACAGGCAAGAAAGCAGTTAAGCAAATTTCAACAGAAAATTTCCCTAAAGGATGTAGAGATAAAGAAGCAGCTAGGACAGTAATGAAAAGAATCCCAAAGACATCCATGAAGCTCTAAACCTTATGAGGACTTTAATCCCTAACCAACAAATTGTTTATGGAGCTAGCAAATCCTACTATCACAGACAAGTTTTATTTGAACCATCGCCAATGCGATAAACCAAAGTGTTGGAATAAATGGAAGACAAAATTTCAAAACGTACAGCTATGGTCTTCGGTATTAAGCAAACACTAGATGACAAATTTTCAATCCTGGGGTTTTAAAAAATACATCAAGGTTCGAATCTAGGTTAAGGTCAAACAGTCCTAGGAGTTACAGCCAACCCCTCAGATCTAACAGTCCCTTCACTCAAGTGCCGAGTGTAGGACAAAATTTGCAGCTCCCCACCGGCGTCTCCATGTTTCGGATTCATGTTTCATTCTTTCATTCATTATCAGCTGAATGAATGAAACATGAATCCGAAACATTCATTCATTCATTATCAGCTGACCCCGTGGGGGTCCGGGTTAGAATAGGTTCTCAGTACCCCCTTGCTTGTCGTAAAAGGCGACTGAATGGGGCGGTCCTTCGGATGAGACCGTATAAACCGAGGCCCCGTGTCACAGCAGGTGTGGCACGATAAAGATCCCTCCCTGCTCAAAGGCCGTAAGTGCCGAGCATAGGCCTAAATTTGCAGCCCTTCACCGGCAATGGTGACGTCTCCATATCAGTGAAATATTCTGGAGAGGGACGTTAAACAGTATACAATCAATCAATCATTATCAGCTGTTTGTGTACCATGTGACCTTTATGTGTAGTGTTATGTATGACGTCACGTATTATGTGTTCTTAATAAATAGTTGAGTTGACTACACGTGTTTTCGATGGCTCGTCTGAACATGGTGTCAGAAGCGGGATTCCAGTAATTTTTCCTGCATATTTAGCGGACAGATTAAACCGATAATAGAATCATGCCTCGTTTCAACACCCCCCCCCCCCCGGAGAGTTTTAACTTCAGTAACCCGACAGAGTGGCTCGACTGGAGGGATCGATTTTCGCGGTTCAGAATGGCGTCGTAGTTGAACAAAGATGACCCCGAGGTCCAGATCAGCGCACTCATCTACGCAGTGGGTAAGGAGGCAGAGCACATATTTAAGTCACTACAGTTCAAAAAGAAGTTTGAAAAAGTCTTCGAGAAATTTGACGAATATTTCATTCCTAAGAGAAATACTATCCACGAACGAGCCAGATTTCATCAGCGCGCATAACAACCCGGTGAGTCAATAGAAACTTTCGTTTAAAATCTCCACGAAATTTCTGAGTATTGTGACTCTGCTGACAAGAAGGAGCAAATTAGAGTTCGATTAGAGATTGGAATTTCTGACAAAGAACTCTCGGAGAAACTACAGCTCAAATCGGACCTGACACTCGAGAAAGCAGTAGAAATTGCGCGGCAATCAGAAATGGTTAACTCACAGATCAGGGACCAGAGTGTGTCAGCTACAAATGTGGAAGCAGTCCGTAAGCATAGTGCTACGGGTCAAAGTCAACTAATTTTAACACCGGCAGAGGTCGAGGACACACACACTCAGGTGGGCGTGGCAGAGGTACCGTATAAGTGGAAATTTTAGCGAGACACAAATTTAGCGATTTGTCCATAAAAACTGGTAATTTATTTTTAGCGATTTTACAATGCATATTAAAGAAGCTATTACAAATAAAACGCAATTAATTTTTATCGATATTCAATTTTAGCGATCTCGGCAACCTCGCTAATAATGCCAAAATTAAATCCTCGCTAAAAATTCCACTTATACGGTAACCATCACGGAACAGGAAAAGGTCAAGACAAGTGTAACAAGTGTAATCTACAACATGCAAGGGATCATTGTTTCGCTAAGGGCAAACAGTGCAGACGGTGTCACAAATATGATCACTTTGTCGTGTGTTGTAATTAGAATAGCATAGCGGAAAAAGTACACCCAGAACCTGGAGGATTGTGTGAGGAATCAGGATTCCTTGGCTCGATCACTACTTGTTATGACGATGAAACAGCATGGAAGGTGAACCTGAAAGTCTGTGGGAAAACTAAACCATTCAAGATTGATACAGGAGCTGATACCTCAGTCATGGGTGAATTAACTTACCGTGAGCTACAGTACCCACCGAAACTGAAATCAGCCAACACTGCTTTGTTTGGGCCTGGAGAACGAATTGATTGTCTTGGAGTTTTCACAGCAGAGACTAACCTTAAGGACCAAAACTTTTCGTTTCCAATTCCTGTTATTAGAGGGACGAGCAACCTTTTTAGGACGATCAGCTGCACACAAGTTTGGACTTATAAAGAAATTTGACAGTGCTGAATCTAATTTGTTCGGAAGTTTCGGACTAGTGAAATGTGAGCCTGTAAAGATAACTCTTAGAAATGATGCTAAGCCGCATTGTTTAACAACTGCCCGTCGTATCGCATTTCCACTGATGTCAAAGGTAGAAGCGGAATTAAACAGACTCGAGAAAGAGGGCATCAAAAGTTGGAGAGGCCAACGGACTTGTGTGCGCCTATGGTGCCAGTGCTGAAAAAGAACGGCAATGTAAGGATTTGTGTGGATCTAAAGAAACTTAATGAAGCAGTGAAAAGAGAACATTACATGCTTCCAAATCTCGACGATATCTCACCGAGACTAGCAGGATCAACATTGTTTTCGAAACTCGATGCATCAAGCGGGTTTTACCAAATACTCTTACACCCTGATAGCTGTGAATTGACAACGTTCATATCGCCTATGGGACGTTATTGCTTTAGACAAGTACCATTCGGAATTACATCGGCTTCAGAAATCTTCCAGCGTAAGATGACAGAATTACTACATGGAATCGATGGGGTTGAGGAAATCATACCTAGGACGATTCATTCCTGAGTTAACTTCAGTGATTAGCCCAATGACAGATCTGCTGAAATCCGGAAGTGCCTGGCTATGGGACCAAGCTCAAGCTAATCCATTTAGTCGATTTAAGGAACTACTTTTATGTGCTCCAGTTTTAACATTCTACGATCCACGGAAGCCAATTGTAGTTAGTGCATACGCTAGCAGCTTTGGCTTAGGAGCAGCACTTTTCCAACAGGAAGGAGATGAATTCAAGCAAGTCGCATATTGTTCTAGGAAACTGACCAGTGCTGAGCTGAAATATGCTCAGATTGAGAAAGAGTGCTTAGCCTCACTTTGGGCTTGTGAAAAATTCTCGCGTTATGTAGTGGGACTGAAATCATTCAAGTTACTTACAGATCACAAACCCCTAGTTCCTTTGATTAATATGCAAGATTGGACAAAGCACCTTTGCGCTGTCAACGCATGCTCATGCGACTACGAGGATACATACAGAACATGTTCAAGGAAAACACCTTATCGTTCCAGACACACTCTCAAGAAGTCCATTAGGTAAACCAAATGAGGGCGATACTCTTGCTGAGGAAGTCGAATGCTATGTTGACTTTGTAGAGAATTCAAGACCATTGACAGACAAATTACTAGAGCAGATGCAGCAAGCTACAGAGGGAGACAGCATCCTTCAAGAGGCAATCAACCATACACGACATGGATGGCTGAATCACATGAATTCGATTTACAGAGAGGAGTTACGAGACTACTTTGTTACACGCAGTGAACTGTCAGTGTCGAGAGGACTACTTTTGTACCGAAATCGCATCGTAATACCAGAGACTCAGAAATGAAGTTCTAAGGAGCATACATGACGGACACCTTGGACTTACTAAGTGCAGGGCAAGAGCTCAAAATTCCGTTTGGTGGCTTGGTATTACTCAGGACATTCGCACTTGTCGCTTAACACTTGGGAATTTTGCCAAACTCACCGACCATCGCAACTGAAAGAACCATTGAAGTTCCATCCAAGTCGACCATGGCAGAAGGTTGGTGCAGACTTGTGTGAATTAGATGGAAAACACTTCTTAGTTGTCATAGACTATTTTTCCAGATTCATAGAAATAGCGTTCCTACAGTCTATAACCAGTGCGCAAGTTATTGGAAAAATGAAAAACATGTTTGCGCGATGGGGAATACCAGAGGAGCTCGTATCTGATAATGGTACACAGTTGACTTCAGAAGCTTTCCACGAATTTGCTGTAAATTACAAATTCCGACAGACCTTTACGAGTCCTCATTATCCACAACCTAATGGGGAGACAGGAAGCGCCGTTAAGATTTCAAAGAGAATTCTTCGCCAGGATGTTATTCTTAAGGCATTACTATCGTACCGCAATACACCAATTGAAGCGACAGGTCAAAGCCCAGCTGAACTCATGATGGGACGAAAGCTACGCACAACTGTTCCTACGCTACCAGAAAGGCTAGACCCAGAGTGGATGGACCATGATGATGTGTATCTTCGTGATCAAAGATACAAGGAGCGGTATAAATCCGGTTATGACCGACGTCATAATGTGCGTCCATTGGCGGAACTCAAGCCAGGTGATTCAGTCAGAATCAAGACGGACAAGAACAAACTATGGCTTACTCAAGGAACCGTTCAGGAGGGAGGTCCAAAAACGCGATGGTACGTCGTAGAGACGCCCAGAGGTTCATACCGCAGGAAACATCGACATCTTCAGAAGACCGACAAACTTTCGTTCTCTGATTATAGCAAACCCGTAACTCCTGCTGAAACGTTCATCCCAGATGCCGACCAAATGCCACCAATTGTTCTTAAGGAATCGCAATCGCCACAACAGGAGCCTAAAATCGTGAGCGACATTCCTAAAATTCCACAGTCTCCAAAACCAGGAGTGGTGCAAACGCGCAGCGGACGTGTCGTCCAACGTCCAAAGAACCTTGATGATTACGTTGAATGACATTTGGTTAAAAACAAATACGTTTTCCAGAAAAATTGAATGTTCTAAGTTTGAGTAATTGACTGTGTATTTGTAGAGTTGTAGTATTGTTTGTATTCAATATATTAAATAAGTACATTTTAAATAATTCAGATAAAGAATGTTCTAGTCAAATGTATATTCTAGTCTAAAGCTAATTTTGTTTCACGTTCATTGTATTTCCTTAGCTGAGAGGGAAAGATGTGTAGTGTTATGTATGACGTCACGTATTATGTGTTCTTAATAAATAGTTGAGTTGACTACACGTGTTTTCGATGGCTCGTCTAAATTCTCGAGAGGGAAGTTCAACAATATACAATCAATCAATCAAAGGTTGAAATCCAACAAAATATAAAGGTGTTGTTTGTTTAAAGCAATGTCCAATTTGTTTAAACCTCCGACGCTGAAGAGTTCAAGTCAAGGGTGTAAATAGTCCGTTTCTAAATATATTTTGTAATATTATTTATATATGCCCAGAAGAACAGATCATTTTAAACACGACATTAAATGGCAATTTTTTGCACAAAGCATTGAACATAGAAATTATACTCAGTGAAAAGATAATTCTATCCAGTCCATTTCATTTAAAAACGTAGAGACCGGTCCTTCGGATAAGACCGTATAAACAGAGTTGCCGTGTCGCAGTAGGTGCAGGCACAAAAAAGATCCCTCACTGCTCAATAGCCCTGAGTGCCGAGCATAAGACAAAATTTGCAGTTCCACACCGGCAAGTGTGGCGTCTCCATATGAGTGAAAAATGCTCGAGAGAGACGTTAAACGACATACCATCAATCATTTAAAAATCTTATTCATGGATGCAATTTTCTGGTATTTTTGAAAAAGAAATAAAAATTTCATCCCCGCGATGCCAGGGGGTCCCGAGTCATCGAGTGGCCGCTGGACCCCTGCGTATTTCATTCAACATTCTCGGGCTGACTGGAGCAACGTCTTTCGGAAAAATGAGAAATCTGATTGTTTTGTTTTTATCCCTCAAGCACTCGCATTAAACCAATCTATGATAACCAACTTTTAATACATGTTTTTGAGGTGTCCACTGAATCCGTTTTATTTATATTATCTAACTGTTTATGAAAGTTTTAATTTGATTGGTGCTTCTCAATCACAGAAGCAAACGGCTAAAAATTGTAATGAACCATGTCAGGGGTCCAACAGCAGAGTGATGACTCGGAACCCCTGGCATTGCGAACTTTATGCCTGCCAATTTTTTATTTTATTTTTAATACAATTTCACTTGCTTATAAGACAATAACTAAGAGAAAAAAAATTAATAGAAATGTTAATTATTTTATTCTCTTGAATGGTAAAAAATACGTCAACATAAGAAATCGACTACCTTATGTTGAAAACAGAAATCCCGAAATTAGTAAACTCTGAAAGGGATTTTACTAATTTTTTTGTTTATATGTATTTTGTTTTACGTCCCTCTCGAGAATTTTCACTCATATGGAGACGCCCACACTTTCCAGTGGAGAGCTGCTAATTTTATCGTATACTTGGGTATTGAGCAGTGAGAAATCTATTTCGTGCCAGCTCCTACATCGTCTCAAGTCACGGTCCTGAGTCCGCATATAGCTTTCTCCTACCCGTGGCTGCTTGATCACAAAAAGTGTCGTAATCTTGAATATTCACGCCTTTCTATTGTGACGTCATATTCATTTAATGAAGAGTTTTGTTTCCATCGCAATTGAAATCAACATTTACATCAGCAGTATAGAAGAAATATAAATTTCGTTCACTACGATTGGGTATTGAAAGATCACATCAAATTTCATTATCCGCTTTAAGCTTTACTCGCATTGGTAAATACTTTAATGAACTACGAGATATTCTCTTCTCATTCAACCACAGCCAAAATGTGAGAGAACATTTTGGCCGTGGTTTGCGACGATGCGGCACCTACTGCGACAAGGGACCTCGGTTTATACGGTCTCATCTGAAGGACCATTTTCCTCCTCCCACAATGGGATTCGAGCCCGCGACGCAGAAAAGATGCAATTTATGGCGCAATATTTTTTGCGCACTTTTGGGGAGATTTTCTACACTTTCTAGTATTGGTCAATCAACTACCTTTTACTCCCTAATTCTAGACTCATTCTGTAGCCAATATGTGCATTTTATCCACCTCCCAACCATTTATAGTTGTCTCTACAGGCAATAAACTTGCTTGAAGTGAATTTTCAGCAATCTAACGTATAATTTTAATCAAGGGAGTTTAACACTTGTAGATGGAGACGACTATAAAGGGTAGGTTGATGGATAAAATATACAGATTAGTTAAATAACGTGCCTAGAATTGGGGAGTGAAAGGTAGTTAATTGACCGATGCTGGAAAGTGGAGAAATTCTCCCCAAAAGTGCGCAAAAAATATTGCGCCGTCATTAAATTGCACCATTTTTAGCTCTACTGGTCAGATACCAGAAGAGCTTATGCGATAGTAATGCGTCCGTCGTCCGTCCGTCTGTCTGTCTGTCTGTAAACAATTTTTCAAAATGCTACTCCTCCTACAGTTTTGGTCTGATTTCAACTTGGCACACAAGTAGATTACATTAAGATACATAATTCTGTGCATCGGTTTTTGATTTCGATGAATGGTGTTGCCATGGTTACTAAAAATAGAAATTTCTGTGAAATTTTTTTTAAAAATGCTACTCCTCCTACAGTTTTGATCCGATTTCAGTATAACTTGGCACACAAGTAGACTACACTAAGATAACGTAATTTTGTGCATCGGTTTTTGATTTCAATGAATGGTGTTGCCATGGTTACTTAAAATACAAATTTCTGTAAAATTCTTTAAAAAATGCTACTCCTCCTACAGTTTTGGTCCGATTTCAATATAACTTGGCACACAAGTAGACTACACTAAGATACATAATTCTGTACATCGGTTTTTGATTTTGATGAACGGTGTTGCCATGGTTACTAAAAATAGAAATTTCTGTGAAATTCTTTCAAAATGCTACTCCTCCTACACTTTTGGTCCAATTTCAATATAACTTGGCACACAAATAGACTATACTAAGATACATAATTCTGTGCATAGGTTTTTATTTTGATGGGTGGCAAGGATCTTTTTTTTTTACTTATTGCTGTTTTAAAGTCTCACGTCCCAACTGCTACTTTTCTCTTCCTTTGTTTTAAGTATAAACCAGTAGAGCTACAGTCTCAACAGAGACTTCTGGTTGCATTACGGGATCTGTAGCGTTATGGTCAAAGACAAATATATAAAACCATAACGCTACAGATCTGCAGCTAGAGCAGACGATCTAACCACTGCGCCACGCGGATGACGCAAATCCTTTTATAATAGCATCCCAGTTAAAAGAACTACGAACTCTAACTCTTGATTTCCGCCTACATTTTGCACCCATTAAATTCAATTCTAATGGCAATTTGGCCATTAAATCTTTGTTTAATACAAAGAACAGTTCTATGGTAATTGATTAATCACTTTATTTCCAGTGCTAGATAGTAAATTATCATTAATTCCATATGTTGAAGAAAGGGGGGTAGGCGATATTTTCTGGTGAAATCGAACTTTCAAGAATCACCATATTTTTAAATAGTCTTAAATATCATGAAATGTATCTCATATCTTTTCTTAGGTTTTACGCAAATAAAAAAACATATATAAATAAATAAAATACAATTATTTAGTTGTAAATAGCTTAAAAATTGGTGAAAAATCAGCATTTTTTTTCGTTTTTTGTCTCTAAACATATGTTCCCCCCCGTGAAACACAAAAAGCTTTGGCATAAATTTGTTAAATGACAGCCCATATTACCTGTAAAAAGGAATTTTTGTTTCACGGGGGGGGGGGGGGGAAGATGTTTTAAAAATATTTTCCGTTTTCCGTTGATTTCTATAGTGAAAAACACAAATTTAACCAAAATTATAGAATTATCTCTCTTTGGTATCCCAAATAAGTAACGTTTTATGAAAATTCATATAAAAATCTATAAAAAATTTCGAAAATCATTCGAATATGTTAACTTCTGAGAATTGACTTAAGAGGTAGGCGGGAGAACAATACCATCGTTCGTAGTTCTTTGTCAAAGGTAAATATCTTCAAACTACTTTTGATAAGATTAAAGGGCCCCGGCCTATAATCTGAGATATATAAGCACCCTTATATATAGATAACGTAAGTCCTCTTGTAACTATCCCTTTTTATCTATTGCTTTGCACCTCCGGATTTTATCAAGTCTTTTTGAAAGCTGGCTCAGTTTTTAGCTCACCTGAGCCGAAGGCTCAATTGAGCTTTTCTGATCAAAATTTGTCCGTCGTCTGTCGTCGTTGTCGTAAACTTTTTACATTTTCATCTTCTTCTCAAGAACCAATGGGCCAATTTCAACCAAACTGGCCACAAAGTATCCTTAGGTAAAGGGAATTCAAATTTATTCAAATGAAGGGCCACCCCCTTATATAAGGGGAGATAATTCAGAAATAGTGAAAATTTGGTGGTATGTTTTAAAAATCTTCTTCTCAAGAACCACTGTGCCAGGAAACTTGAAACTTTTCGGGAAACACTCAGGTAGTGTAGATTCAAATTTGTTCAAATCATGACCCCCGGGGGTAGGGTGGGGCCAAAATGGCAGATCAAAGTTTTACACAGGAGTAAATAGGAAAAATCTTTAAAAATCTTCTTCTCAAGAACCACTGGGCCAGGAAAGATGAAACTCATGTGGAATCATCCTCAGGTAGTAAAAATTCAAGTTTTTTTCAAATCATTACCCCCCTGGGTAGGGTGGGGCCATTTTGTGGGGCCAAAATGGCCAATCAAAGTTTTACATAGGAATATATAGGAAAAATCTTTAAAAATCTTCTTCTCAAGAACCACTGCGCCAGGAAAGATGAAACTCATGTGGAATCATCCTCAGGTAGTGTAGATTCAAGTTTGTGCAAATCATGACCCCCCGGGGGTAGGGTGGGGCCAAAATGGCCAATCAAAGTTTTACATAGGAATATATAAGAAAAATCTTTAAAAATCTTCTTCTCAAGAACCACTGGGCCAGAAAAGATGAAACTCATGTGGAATCATCCTCAGGTAGTGTAAATTTAATTTTGTTCAAATCATGACCCCTGGGGGTAGGGTGGGGCCAAAATGGCCGATCAAAGTTTTACAAAGGAATATATAGGAAAAATCTTTAAAAATCTTCTTCTCAAGAACCACTGCGCCAGGAAAGATGAAACTCATGTGGAATCATCCTCAGGTAGTGTAGATTCAAGTTTGTTCAAATCATGACCCCCCGGGGGTAGGGTGGGGCCAAAATGGCCGATCAAAGTTTTACATAGGAATATATAAGAAAAATCTTTAAAAATCTTCTTCTCAAGAACCACTGGGCCAGAAAAGATGAAACTCATGTGGAATCATCCTCAGGTAGTGTAAATTTAATTTTGTTCAAATCATGACCCCTGGGGGTAGGGTGGGGCCAAAATGGCCGATCAAAGTTTTACAAAGGAATATATAGGAAAAATCTTTAAAAATCTTCTTCTCAAGAACCACTGGGCCAGGAAAGATAAAACTCATGTGGAATCATCCTCAGATAGTGTAAATTCAAGTTCGTTCAAATCATGACCCCTGGGGGTAGGGTGGGGCCAAAATGGCCGATCAAAGTTTTACATAGGAATATATAGGAAAAATCTTTAAAAATCTTCTTCTTAAGAACCATTGAGACCGGAAAGATGAAACTTAAGTGAAGTTATCCTCAGGTAGTGTAGATTCAAATTTGTTCAAATCATGACCCCCGGGGCTAGGTTGGGGCCAAAATGGCCGACCAAAGTTTTACATTGGAATAAATAGGGAAACCTTTTAAAATCTTCTTTTCAAGTACTTCAAAGCCATGATTAGTAATATTTATACGGAATCATCCTCAGGTAGTGTAGATTCAAATTTGTTCAAATCATGACCCCCGGGGCTAGGTTGGGGCCAAAATGGCAGACCAAAGTTTTACATAGGAATAAATAGGGAAACCTTTTAAAATCTTCTTTTCAAGTACTTCAAAGCCATGATTAGTAATATTTATACGGAATCATCCTCAGGTAGTGTAGATTAAAGTTTGTTCAAATCATGTTCCCTTGGGGGTTAAAATTCAAGCCCCCCCCCCCCCCAACGTCAGTAAACTTTCAGTTCTGATCTGATAAGTTCTTTTTCCTAGTCGATGTGCTCAGGTGAGCGCTGTGGCCCCTGGGCCTCTTGTTTCTTTAATCGTTCTGGTTGCCTTGACTCGATTGAGAAATTTACAGCAGGATAGTTTTTGAAGCTTCGGTCGGGCCTAAAAAAGCTGTTCTGGTAGAAGCAGTTCAACAAAGAGTTTCAATTCGTACGGTCTTACATGTACCTAATGAAGTCAGAGAGGTGTGTCTAAACGACTCAGCATAAGCTTTGTCAATGACTCTACTCAAACCTCCTGCAAAATGGCTGTCTATGGGTTGTTTCCTCTGTTTAATTGCTTCCTACAATTTTCGGGGAATTTTTTAAAGGAACTTTAGACATCTATATATTTTATGCTTTCAACACTGTTGAAAGTCTGAACATTTAAAAAAATATCAAATTTTTCTTGTTTAGAATAGAGGATTTATGATACATGTGATATGGCAGCGTAAATCCTCAAGTAATGCAAATTTATTCTTTTTATAATTGTAGGGGAATTAAAGAGCACAATTGGGAATAAATTTATTTGTAGAAATGGGAGAAAATATTTAAAATTGTATGCACTGAAATTTATTATACAACGTTTGTTTCATTTACTCATTAATTCATAGAGGACACGGTGCATTTTAATAACAATTGCAGAGTTCTCCCCATACCATTCGTGATACTAGTCTATTATTCACGTTTAGACTGAACAAAAGTTACGGTATTTTTAAATATATAACATATGCTACGAGATGAAGTCAACTTCGCGATATTTTGATTTATGACACCAAAAAATAATAGATCTATTAATATTTAAAAAATATTTATGTTTTTTTTTTTTTTAAATCAAGTGCATTGTCTGAATTTTTGTGATTACTTTAAAAAGGTATTTTTAGTTCCATTTTTTGCCTAATATTTAAATAATGAAATTAAAACAAAACAATTTCAATCCAGCAAATTTAATTTCCCCAAAACGTGCGGCTTCATGTTTCGTGTATTAACTATAGGTATTACATATAACGTTAGGCCTGCAGGCATAGTAAGTTTACACGGAATCTTTTAGGAATTTAATTTTTATATGACGATATAATCAATTTTTTTATAATAAATTTTATAAAAATGCACAGTAATTTTTTTTTGGACTAAACGATGTGCACGCCATGGCGTGCTGGCGTATAGGCAGCTACGCCCCTGCTAAATCAGTAGTTATTTGGATTATATGGTTTGATTCTTTAAATGAGAAATATAGAAAAGTTTTTAGAAAGGATTCTAGTTATTTCAACGACGAACATGTTTGGAGATGTTCCAACAAAATATGTCACAAGAAAGTGTCCGGAATTCGAAGAGTTGGGAGCTGGTTCAAGTATCATACCATCATACCGTTAACTTTATTTTTTTTAAAAAATCTTTTCTTAACCTTTTTGGGGTATATAGAAATAATTATATTATTTCTTTGAATTAATTTATTTTTGAATATACAAATAAATGATTTTTTTTGTAAGACACGAACTTGAAATTCAATTCAAACAGTCGTAGACTGGTACAGTTTTTCACGGGAGATTCTTACCTGCATATTGGAAAAGAACTCCGAGAAAATAAGAGGAGAGAGAAAGACTGTTAAAGATATACAGGAACAATTTGGAAAGAAATGTTTAATATGGGATGAAAACTTGCAGGCTGAAAGCGTTTGGGGCATAGAGAGAGAGGATGGTCGCAAGCAAGGGGTCCTGGGTCAACACGTTGCCGTTAGACCCCTGGCATATTTCATTCAATGTCCATGGGCTGAATGTAGCGACGTCTTTAGGAAAATTGCAAAACTTAATTGTTTTTTTAAATCTCTCACCCAATCACAGTTAGCCTTTCTATGATAAACTACTTGTAACATTTGCATTTGAGGTGTCAACTGAATCCCTATATGACTGTTTTTGAAAGCTTTAATTTGATTAGTGCTTCTCAATGAGAGAAGCAAGCCTACGGATATTGAATGAAATAAGCCAGGGGTATAACGGCAACGTGTTGACTCATGATCAGGACCCCTGGCTAGCGAGGATGATGGGAGCAAAGAAGTAACTTTTCACGACGGTGACAGATCGCTTGAGAGAAACATTACTCGGCATCTTACAACAAAATATTCACAGGTTCTTGTGGACAGGACCACCCCCCCCCCCCCCGATATTCAACCCGGGGGCTAAATGGGCTTTTTTCACAAATTATATTTATAACAATTCATCATGTTTATATTAGGAAACAAATTGTAAAAACCCGAAAATAATCGCTCCACAAAAAAAACGCCACTATATACATTATAAGAGAGAAAGGTATGCCACTCCAGTTTGTTTACATTGTACCCCCACTTGTCTTTCTGGGCCTTATAGGTCACCTGAGTATCCTGTAACAACCACCAATTGTTCACTGCTTCCCACAGGAACCACTGACCCTGAGGTCACATATTTCAAAAGTTGGGAAATTCTATCATAAATTTTATTCATAAATGGTTGATTAAAACCAAAAAGCAGATTTTAAAGCATTAAATTATCTTCAGACTAGGTACTCCCCCCCCCCTCTCCAGTACCCCTGACCCAGGGACACTGGAATTAATCATTTTAGCATGTTTCTTCATCATAAATATGTGTTTAGATCATTGGCATAATACCAATTAGTAAAAATAAAAAAAAAGATTTTGAAAGAATTCATGCATTTTCACTATATCATCACACCCCGCCCTAACACCCAGAACCCCTGACCCAGGGGCCCTAAAATTCACAAATTGGGAAGAAGCATCCTTCCTCGTCCTAACTATGTATATAGTTCATTGGTTTAATACCCAGGAGCAGAGAAGAAGACATTTAAAGAATTTATGCATTTTCACTATATAATTAATAGAGCCCCGCCTAAACACCAAAACCCCTGACCTACTCAGACCTAGGGGCCATAAAATTCACAAATTTGGAAGACACACTCTTGTTCAACATAATCCTGTACTTGGTAAGCTACTTTAATATCCAGAAGCTAAGAAGATTTTAAAGAATAAATGTATTTTCACTATATTATCAATAGAGCCCCACCTAACATCAGAACCCCTGACCCTGGGGCCATGAATTTCACAATTTTGGAAGAGCCACTCTTGGTCATCATAACTTTGTACTTAGTTAGTTTGTTTAATACCCGTGAGCAGAGAGGAAGATTTTCAAAGAAATAATGCATTTCACTATCTCGTAAGAATCCCACAATGTCTCCTTAAACAGCATTCCAGTCAGAACGTTGAAATGTCCTTAGGTAATCGCAACTGAAGTGCATAGAGAATGTTTCACTTATTAGGATAACGTCCGAGAGAGTTTTGGCCTGACGTGATAATCTCTCTTGGGTGTTATCATACATTCTCTATGCACTTCCGTTGCTTTTACTTGGGGAAATGTCAACGTTGTGACTGGAATGCTGTTTAAGGAGATATTGTGGGATTCTTACGAGATGCAGAGTCAATCCGATAGCATGGACTAAGACAGAAATATATGTAGATACGGTGTGGACCGACATTTTAGGTGAAAATGAAATAAATACATGTTTTTTAAACCCAGAAAGACCAGTAGGGTACAACGTAAACAAACCGGAATGGCATACCTTTCTCTCATAATGTATAGTGGGGGTATTTTTTTGTGGAGCGATTATTTTCGTTTTTTTAACGATTTTTTCCTATTGTAAACATGATAAATAAGTGTAATAAATATAATTTGTAAAAAATGTCCAATAAGCCCCAGGGTTGAATATCGGGGGGGGGGGGGGGGGGGGGGGGGGGGGGGGGGGGGGGGGGGGGGGGGGGGGGGGGTCCTGTCCACAAGTACCTGTGGAAATATTCTATCAGGAACTACAGTAACTCATATCAAACTGATGAAAGCATATGACAATCTAGACCAAGAGGGATTTGGTCAATGATTTACCATTCTTTGCATTTCGTTAATCCAACCACAGTTCACACAAAACACGATTGAGTCAACTTGGAGAACTCTGGAAAAATCACTGCCAGTGTTAGGGTCTGTAAAATCTCGATATGAGAACAATTTAAGCAAATTGTTTATACATGAACTTGAAAATACAAGATTCCTCACATCTATTTCTTAAATTTCTAGTACTAAAAAAGCCTGTGTACAACCCCTAAATTCTCATCCCTTAACTTACTTCCGACAATTTTAAATCGTCATCGCCTTAGAAACAAAGATATGTGTGCTACAGCTTTTAAAAAAATAACTGCTCATGCGCAGTCCTGTGATCGTTGGAACCGGCATAAAAACTTTCCCCCAGCTTTTAAAGTTGGCACCAAAAATTAGTTTTACATTCCTGTAATGAGAAAAGACAATTCTGGCTATTCGCATCTCGTTTTTGTCTAACCTCTGGCAAAGGCATCGGAACCGGGGGGCATCACTCACCTGAGCACTGTGGCCCATGGGCCTCTTTTTTGTTTTTGTTTTTTTTTTTTTTTTTTGCTTGTCAGGTTTTTTGTAGGTCTGAAATTTTTTTTCTCTTACACTAAGCCCCTCCCCCCCTTTTCCATTTGCAGCCGACGCCAATGTCTTGTATAAAGTATAAAAACACAATTGAGTGAAAATGTCAATTACTGAACTAAGAAATGACTAAACCTTCATTACATATTACACAAACTTATATAACAATAAATTGGCTGGGCTTAAAACAAAATATATAGTAAATGACAAATTGACTAGTTAAACTCACAGGGGCCGGTAAGTTACTATATTTGAATTTACGTATAACAACAGCTGTATACATACATGTACACACAAAAAGAGAAAGGGAACCAACGTCAGCCCGAATTTACAGAGGGTCGATCTGGGAAATATTTCGTATTTCATAGAAAATACCATACAGACAATATAATAATTCTCTAGTAACTAGACTCATACTACAATAAATGTTTTTGAATAAAACTGTTACCCTGTATATTTATATAGCGTTTAAGTTGGGTTATAGTAACTCGAGCTACGCGAGTCGATGTACATGTACTTTAAGTCGTCCACTTAAACGAGGTAAACAAGTCACATGACATAATACATCCTAACCACATGCCAAAAAACAGTCCAGCCAAAAAACACATAAAAAGCAAAAAAAAAAAAAAAAAAAAAAATAGGCGGTGCACAAAAAGACAATGCACCAATTACCAAAATTTAATATATACATGTACATTCTTCATAAGCAACAATATGCAAGTAAATGGGTTAAATTGCAAGAATGAAAAAAAAGCGTGGTGGAGGGGAAGAGGTTACTGGTGGTTGTTGGAAAATTCCGTTTGAAAATGGCTAGAGTGAATAAACCTCGTGATATTTGCCTCGCGACTAAAGATTTGCATTGTTAACTTTTTAAAAATAGAGGTAGCTGGCATCTAAATTTTAGATGTCACTTAGTAGCCTATACTAGCATTTATCATTTCTTCAGGATCATTTACAGTAAACTGACATTGTATGTATTGATGTATTGGAGTACTACCAATTTATAAAATGAGACAAATTATTGACAAACAAGTTGATGAAACAAGAATATCAGCAGTCTCGTTTAAAGTCATCATTTCGTAAGTTCTTTGGTCGATACAATGACCTTGTCAGCAAATCAAATTTATCATTGAGTCAAATGCTGACTGACGTTTTTTTTTTTTTTTTTTTTTACTTATTGTTAGTCCATTATTCCATTATTTATACACTTTTCTGTTATTTCCCAATCATGACAAGGAGCACACGGCGGGTGTGACCGGTCAGCAGGGGATGCTCATTCCTCCGTGGCACCTGATCCCACCTTTGATGTTTTAGAGGTCCGTCTTTGCTCTGCTCCTATTTTGTATTGTTTTATGGACTTTGATTTTAAATACTGTTCGTTATCTCCATA
The DNA here is from genome assembly GCF_032062105.1 of Saccostrea cuccullata. Classification (NCBI taxonomy): domain Eukaryota; kingdom Metazoa; phylum Mollusca; class Bivalvia; order Ostreida; family Ostreidae; genus Saccostrea; species Saccostrea cuccullata. The sequence goes on from NW_026921345.1 coordinate 155,076, forward strand.
TCCTTCATAGTGCAATAAAGGGTCTTTGACTCTTTGATCGTCTGCTTCCTGCTGGACACGTTATTACAGTTGACGTAAAAATAGTTAATGATGAGGACCTTAGATCACTTATTTTAAAAGGTAAATATAGGGAACCCCGATCCTTCAACTGGCGTCGGAATTTCATAAATATTATGGATTCTGTTGAAAATTACGCCAGACGATGGGTCAGATATGAAAAAGAAGACGTTGACATCTTGTCAGAATGGATTAAATGTATCAGATCCATATGCATGTTAAAGTCGCGTATTAAGAGATTGAGGGGCAATATGAAAACCATCTATCCTTCTGTATTCAGTAATCCAGAAGTGAAAAAAGAATTAGATGGATTACATGATCAATATGTACTGGTCCCAGCCGACAAAGCAGGTAACAACATTGTCTTCGTTTGTAAGGTTCATTATATAAATTGTATTTTAGAAGAACTTGGATTTAATTCTACAAATGTTAATCCTACTTATACTCATGTTTACCTTTCTAAGGAAGAAACTCTTCAAAATCATATGTCAGTTTTAAATATTTTTAAAATCATATGTCAGTTTTAAATATTTTTTAATATTCCACATAGCCAAAATGAATTGGAACTACCCTATATATATTGGATTCCGAAACTTCATAAAAATCCTTACAAACAAAGATACTGTGGGTTCCACAACCAAGCCTCTTTCGTTACTTCTCACTAAAATATTGACAGTAGGGTTGGAAAAACTTCAAGAGTAATGTGCAACAATGTATTCATGAAGTGGTGTGAATCAGATGTGGATACTCAAAAATTCCAAAGAACTTTTGGACAATTTGAAATCACAAGAATTTACCAAAATCAACAGCTTAAAAACTTACGACTTCTCAACTTTATACACAACTATTCCCCACGATAAATTAAAGTCCAGGCTTTTTGATATCATTGACAGCTGCTTTTTCAATAAAAATGGAACTCGTAAATTTACTTACCTGGTCATTGGTCATTTGCAAAATTATTTTGTAAAACACATTCCGATTTCACACACAAGTACTCTGAAGTTGACATCAAAGAGATGCTTGAGTCTCTGATTGACAATATCTATGTAGTTTTTGGTGACCAGGTATTCCAACAATCTATTCGAATTCCCAGGGGTACCAATTGCGCTCCGTTATTAGCAGACCTATTTTTATATTTATATGAAGCAAAATTTGTGCAACATCTTATGCGTTAAAGGAAGAAAACACTTGCTGTGACCTTTAACTCGACATTTAGATATATCGACGACGTATTGTCAATTAGCAATGGTCATTTCCATTCCTACGTCGATACGATATATCCTGGTGAGCTTAAGATAAAAGATACCACAGAGTCTGACACATCTGTTTCATACTTGGATATTTTAATTGAAAAAGACGTTAATGGTAATCTAACAACCAAGCTTTATGATTAACGTGATGGCTTCAACTTTTCTATCGTCAATTTCCCTTACTTATGCAGCAATATACCTTCATCACCTGGATACAGAGTTTATATCTCAGCTGATTCAATACGCAAGAGCATGCTCTACGTATGAACAATTTCAAAAACGAGGTAAATTATTTACAAGCAAGTTGATGAAGCAAGAATATCAACAGTCTCGTTTAAAGTCATAATTTCATAAATTCTATGGTCTAGGTCGATACAATGACCTTGTCAGCAAATACAATTTATCATTGAAACAAATGCTGACTGACGTTTTTCATACTAATTGTTAGTCCAATATCTATACATTGAATTGACGACGGATTTTTCCATTATTTCCCGATCATGACAAGGAGCACACAGCGGGTGTGACCGGTCAGCAGGAGATGCTCACTCCTCCATGGCACCTGATCCCACCTCTGATGTTTTAGAGGCCCGTGTTTGCTCTGCTCCTACTTTGTATTGTTTTATGGACTTTGATATTGAAAACTGTTCGTTATCTCCATATCCTTCTTCTTGATCTTGCCGCTATGGAATACACAACTCTAGAGGACAAATTTTCATATGAATCCCACCGATGTAGTGCCTGAAATTTCCAACAGCGATGAGGAAATATTAGATAGCTTCGATCCAACTGCTCCTGTACTGATTATAGAAGTTTGAAAAACTGCCTTTTCTGAATTACCTCTACCAGAAACCCCTGCGGTAGATGTAAAAAAAAAAAAAAAAAAAAAACGGTTCAGAAATGTAACAGAGGAACAACTAAAATAATTACCATAAGTCACTCACCAGTCATCCTCAACAAAGAAAAACACGACATGGGGGGATGAAAATATTTTAAGGTAATACTCTATAATACCAGGTATAAGGAAAAAATGTGCAGAAAAAAATATAAATCAAACAAATAAAAAAGACTGTTTAAATAACAATTTATAACAATCTCAAAAAGGGGGATTTTTTAAATTTAATTAATCAACATGATGAAAATAAATAAAATGTTCACTATTCTGGGGGAGGGGAGCATTCTTAAAGAATTTTGCGTGTGCTTAAAATTTTTAAAAATACTGATTTAAGTTTAAAAATTTTGACTTCTTTTTCTTGTTAGATTGGAATATGGAAACCTTTTGGAAAATATCTAGACACACAAACGGTGTCCGCGGTCAGTCTAGGGGAAATACTCATGAAATATTGTTGTGAAGCAGTTCCTCAAAAGAGAGTTGATGGAAAAACCTCCGATATAGACCTTTGTCATAAAAAATCTTGAATAAATATAAGACGAGGTATAATCCGCCATCTTCAAGATGTCAATAGAAATATTGATTTTGTATGTGATAAAGAATTTAAAATGGCCATCCGGGCACTGGATGACTTGCTAAAGGAAAGGATGAAATCCTCACTTCAATTCATTTCCTCTCAATTGGGCTAGAATTCCACTTTCAACTTCAAATAAACTCCTTGAATTCAAAAATGATCAAAATGGCGAATACGTTACATTATCTCATGACACACAGCAAAAAAGTTCCAAGGTAGAATCACAAGTTCCGAAGCACCATCCGATAAGAGGATGTATGCGGAGGAAACGGAGTGCTGTCCCGCTAAATGTTGCAAATATTACTTATATTAGTCCCCAACTGATGTTACTTCTCTCTTCAATCAATATGACAAAGCAGTCCTTTCGAATCCCGAAAAAACCTCCCCGAAAGAGAAATTTGGTTCACCTCGAAACCCTTATCTAAACGCACCTTTCAATTTTTTTTTAACCAAAATTTGTGAAAATGCTGGCGTTGAAAAGAAATACACACCCTACTGCATCCGTGCCACCACTATCCAACATCTGACCGACTCAAGGTGGGAAGCACGTTATATTATGCTTTTCATCAGGCCACAGAAATGAATATTCTTTGAGATCCAACAACAGGACCGTATCAACTTCACAAAAAAGGCCCTAAGCACGACATTGTCTTCACTTAAGTCAAACCTCGGCAGCAACAACGTGCGATGTCCGAAATGCATTAGCTCCTAACCCACCTGTTAAAATGAATTAGTTCCTGTTAAAACCACCACCACCGCTTCAGCAGCCCAACTATCCTATTAGCTGTCCCTGAATTAAGTGACACAAAACTCCTGGCTTCTTTGCAAATTCCACATTTAACAGTTGTAACTTTCATTTCAAATGAACACGTGAAACCGACTCGCGCAGATAAAAGCGCATAGAAATATAGTTCTCTATTTGACATTTAATCTTCCATAAAATTATTTTATAATGAACAGTTTAAGGGAATAACTGTTATTATACATGTACATGTTAACAATTACAATCTTCACAATCTAAATGTGTTGAAAAATAAAAAGAACAGAGTCTGAAAACATTTATTTTTATGCAATATCTCAACGTTCAGGTCCGTGACAGGAGGGCCACAAGGGGTAAATTGCAAATAGAAGTAATAAACAACGATTATTCAGTGAACATGGCGTTATGAATAGCAATAGCTCTGCTGGCATATTTTCCATGATGCGCGCTAGGGCATTGGTATTTATAACGCCATGTTTACTGAATAATAGTTGTTTATACTCTCCACTTACGGCCATTGAGCAGTAAGTTTTACATTGAAAAAAATGTGCCACGCGGGCGACGCGAGAGCCGCGAGCGTTACGTTAAAAGCAATTTAACTTTTATAATATAAATGAAATTGGTCGTCTTCATAATTAATAATTATCTTTTGTACCATTTCATAAATCAAAATGAAGTATAGACCTGGTGTATTCATTTCAATAAACAAAACTTCTTTTGAGAATCTAGATTTTGGAAAACAGGCTTTGTGAAAATACAAGAACAAATTGTAAGGACTAAGGGGTGTTGAATATTGCAGAAAACAGTCGTGTTTAACCCTCTGGCTGCGGCGTGGGACATTTATGTCCTTTTACCGCTGACTGCGGGAAGGACATATATGTCCTTTACGACGTCAAAACTTTAATCGCGTTATACCAAATAGATTTTTTTGGATTTCCATTACGAGGGTTCTGTAAAAAATCAGAATAATTGTAATTTTATTTGAAGGATGTTTTGTTTGCTTTTATATATTTTTCTAAAGATGATAAATCTTCAAGTATGTTATCGCAATGATACTCTTATCTTACACCAGATCTTACACTAAGCATTGTGAAATAAGACTCGGTAGTATTTTCACTTTCAAAACTTCTTTTAAAATGTTAAAATATAAATCACTTTCTTTTTTGCCTATATTTTTTTTTTGGGGGGGGGGGGGGGAAGTGGTGTTATTCTGATTTCAAAATTATTTTATTTACAAGTATACCGAATGATTTTATTTAATGTTTTGATTTTTTTTTTTGGGGGGGGGGGGCATTTTCTTGCGTCGATTACATTAAAAAATAAATTTTGTTATACTTTGCAAAATGCAAAAAAAAAAAAAATTAACAATACAAGTTTCATTTGAATTTTTTAAATCTATTATATTATTGTAATAATCAAATTTTACTGCAATTTTTGCTGAATTTAAAGCTTAGAAAAAAATTAGTTTATAATAATTATTCATGTAATTTTTCTATGCATTGATTTAGAGTCATTAAAAAAGCTAGTAAATTTTCTGTCCATATAATCACTACCTTAAAAGTAGTTTTACTAGGTATTGGATATATGTACCTGATAAAATACTGGTAAGTGAATCTTGATTTATAAGCAACTTTCACTAGGCCGGTATCTAAGTATCAGTACGACCCTATAGCTCACTTTCTATTAACCATAAACTGAAAGCTTACTATTCATGACGAACGATTTACGATGTTCACTAGATAAATTCACTAGGTCTTTCTGATAGTGAATACTTTTTTGCAATTCAGTTCTAACCGAATATCGGTAATACATGCATCTATATCTTAAATCAAGGGTAACAGTCAATTTTGTTGAGGAAAAATTATAATTGCATATGAGAAAAAAAATTGATATACTAAAATGTTCAAGAGTACGAAATGATAATAAAACGTATTCCTTCTCTCCTAAATGGGGGTAAAAGCACGTTATAGTGTATAATTTAGAAATATAATTTTCCAAAAAATTTAGAATATTACATTTTTTTTTTAACATCTTTTCGAACATTTAAAAAAGATTCTAAAAATGAAACTTTAGATCAATTTTGAAGAAGTAGCTAGGACATTTGAATAATCACTCACACTCCAGCAAACAATTTTCTCGATCGATCGACCTAGGACTCTGTTAAACCCAACTTTCATCAAAGTATTCCAGTCAAATCTTCCAATAATTAATAGATTATCTGTATCTGAACAATTTAAAAGCTTTACAGACTTTCTTGGAAAAAGGAAACATGCAAGTCCTTCTTTCGCAACATGACCCCAGACTCAATTCGAGTAGCGTTTCTCCATTGCAATGACTCAGTGCGAGACCCCTGGGCATGTCCAAACGCACCAGTCCATTAGATTTTGTTTATAGATAAAAAATTATTCTACATTTCTACTTCGTCTACGCTATAAAAATCTTTTAAATATCGGAGTTAGCATCGTAATGAATATGCATTCGTTTTAGACGATCCTGAAAAAGGATACAATGTTGCCCCCCCCCCCTGTTTTTTTTCTGAATATATATTGTATTTTTGCTATGGTATCCTGTCTATTCGACTGCCGGTTCCCCCCCCCCCCTTTCCTCATTTTTTTGTTGTCGAAAGATCAATGTAAATTTCAAGGCATGGACTTTTTTTTACTAACTTGTCAAATTAAAAAAAAACTCTCTTGTTTTCGTAATGTAAATTAAACTTCTGAAGCCATTGATATATCACTAACATAACCACACAAAGTTTTTATGTATTGTCAGTATCTATGCTTTCATAATATACGTAACCCATGCACCCCAACCTTACCAGCAATTTTACTATAAAAATTAATTGAGATCCAATTTATATAGTCAAATGTTTCATTGGAAAAATAATGTATATATAGACCTGAACAACTATGTAAAATAAATAAATTTTGAAATCCATGCGCTTGTCAAATGAATTCTCTCTTTACAAGACACTACGAATAGTAGCTTTCTAAGTTTCTTTTTTTTTCCATTCATTATGATTACCTATCTTCTTAGATCGTCAGATGTTTTAAATTACGTTTTGAATTATCATAATCCTGTCAATTTCTCTAATAACAGAGGATTGTATTTGTGTGCATGTTTTTTTTTTTACATCATCATTTATACTCAACTAAAAATTGATTTTTATTTAAATCAAAATGAAAAGATGTATAGAAAAAATGTCCCTTATGTCAATGATAAGCCGTGTCGACTTGTCCCGAAAAATAAACCCCGGAAAAGAAAGGAAATCCTCATTAAGGTTCATTGATACTCTGATAAGAGAGATAACTCTACAGATAAGAAAGATAACTTTCTGCAGACATTTTGTCATGAAATTCAGTAATTTGTCATGCCGAGTTTACAAATCTTTATCATATGGACCAATTTATTGTTAACTCAAGCAAACCTGTACCATTGTTCAGAGGTTGATTTCTAGTTCTATTGCTAGTCTATTCAAAAACTATTTTGAATAGTTTACCTAAAACATTTACACTCAGTTCTTTTAAACGGTGTAAATTGATAAAAAAAATCTATTTCTAAACGTGAAAGTCTTTTAATTGTACAGAAATAAAAGCCGCAGAATTGTTTATAAACAATTAATTAATATTTTATTTCATTAAAAAGGAATTTCAAGGGCGATAATGGAACGATAACTCTTGCTTATGGATGCATTTTATTTTACATGCACAGAAAACAATTTGATATTCTGATTTAAAAAGGATCGCTCCAGTATGTTTTCATTAGATAGGTATGAGAATAAATATTATTTTTATATATACCTCATATTTCTAATTTAATTGTGAGATTAAAAATAATTGATCTTTCTAATGACCATATCAAATTTTCTTCAAATCATGAATTGACATATCATTTATTTCTGAAAAAGTAAGCAACGCTTCATACATCAAACTATTTTTTATTTGAATTGAATGTTACAGTTGTTGCTGAAAATCAATGTTTGGAATTAAAAAACAAAGTCATGAAATGTGGAGCAGAGGAATATTGTCCTTTAAGTATTACTTTTGAATTTTGCTCCCAATATACAAAACACTTTTATTTCTAAATCATGTAAAAAAAATATATATATATATAGAATTATTTTCAAAAAAATTTAAGTTAAATTCACTGGTCAAAATTGTTATGTTAGGAAATTTTTCTTTAAAAATAAAATCTTTTTTGTTTTTGGATAAGTCAATTTTGGTTTTTATTTAATTTTTGAAGAAAGCGATCAATCTGTGCGCCGAGAGACAGAATCAAATATTCAAATTTCTATTATTTTTTTCAGACCGCACAACATGAGAAATTTCAATGCATGCAGATGAAGAATACATGTAAAATAAAGAATATAAAATACTATTATCGGTCTATAATTTTTTTATCTATACTTAATTATACTTACAATCATTTTTAAAAGTTTAGAAATAATGAAAATCATTGTATATCAAACTGTTTTGATTTTGCGTCTGAATTTGATGTTTATTTATTTCTCGCATTCGTTTTAACAGTTTTTTTTTTTAATTGAATTACATTATTAAAAAACTAATTGAAAAAATCTTTAATATAATAATTAGAATTTGCACAAATTGTGTAAATAAAGAACTTCTTAGTTTTGTTCATATATCGCAAATGAATACCCCCTCCCCCCTGTACACATTTCTGTAAAAGACGCGCACTTCGCGTTAACCCGAAATATTGAAAAGCCCGCAAAATAATAACAACGGAATTGTGACGTCGTTTTTTCTCGCAGTGACGTTATATTTTTCTGTACACTGACGTCGCAGCCAGAGGGTTATACAATATAATATTATTATATGACTACCTTCAGCAAAGCACAGCCCTTCATTCAAAAATTGATACATGTTTAATTATCTTCACAAACTGATTTTTTCCCCGTAATTTCAGCACTTTTTAACAGAGATTTTGTTTAGTGTGAAGTATTAAAAATTTTCAAGAAATTAACAGGATTTGGGGAAATTGACGCATTTCATGACGTCATATTACGAAAAAAATTGCGTCATTTTAAGAAATTACACGATCACAACTGCATTGCCATCTCTTTTCGATATTCACATCAAAAGAGGCCGTAAGTGCTGAAATTTTTAATGAATTTCAATAGAATTATTCTACCGTACATTATATAACACCACGACCTTTCACGGGAACATTCCATTCAAGTGTGAAAGAATAAATTCCTTCACATTAGACGATTTGATTCTGAAAGAGGGGGGGGAGGCTGGCAAATTTTTTAGTCAGATAATTTTCATGTCGGTGAAGAACTGATTAATTTTTTCCAGTATGATCAAGGACAGGTTATTTATTTTCTTCTTCACTGATAAGAGTCATCAGTTCTTATTGGGGGGGAGGGGGGGGGCAGATTATTTATTTCCAAGCCAGTCGAGGACAAATTATTTATTTCCAAAATATGCCCCCCCCCCAATCAAAAGGTCGTCCCCTTATTAAAAAAATACAAAATTAATCTTTAACACAATGTTCAGTTTATTTCATAACACAGTCATTCGTTAATCCCGCAATTCAAACCATAGGCGCTTGGTTACAGGATGGTGTATTTTGTGTATTATGTGTTTTTCAATGTGTGCTCGAATACCCTCATTAAAAATAAAAATGAAAATTCGCCGAAATTAGCACGTTTAAAAAAATGTCATATTTACTGTATATAAAAAGAGTAAAGGAGCGCCACTCGCCATCTTGAAAATCAGGGGGCACCTCGGTTCACACTAAATTTTTATCTATATCTACATTTTTCCTACCGGTGTCGGGTGAGATCTAGCTTCAAAAATGATTAAATGACAACTCCCTATCATCTGTTGACCTCCATATGCCGTTTTAAACAAGCAGTGAATTGAAACGTCCTCGATTCTTGCACCTGTTTATCGAAAGCAACGGAAGTGGCGATTTCGACTATGTAAAATGTAGAGGCGTCCCGGAAATACATGGAAAATCTAGAGAGGTCAGAAATCGCGCCAAACTGTTCTCTCTAGATTTTCCGTGTAATTCCGGGACACCTCTACATTTTTCATCATTAGAAATCGGCACTTACGTTGCTTTCGATGTCTGTATATGGTATAGAGGATGTTTTGTGTTTACTGCAAGTTTTATACGGCAAGCTGATCTACACCAATAGGAATTGGTTTAGCTTTCGATTGGTCTAGCTTTCGAAAGGTGAATCCCAGCTTGTTTGAAGATGTTCTCCAGTATTGAGTATCGTCAAATTCACTGAGAATTTTTATGGACTTTGGTGTTGAATACTGTTTGTTATCTCCATATCCTTCTCTTCTTTACACAGTCGCCATAATTCTGTTCATTCAATGGTATAACTTTGGTAGGCAAAACTTTTTTTTCTGTTTGAAATGATGAAAATACTGACCTAATATGTTTTGGCTCCCCCTTAAAATGAATATAAACTGGAGGAGGAAGGTCTTGGATATTCTTAAAATGAAGACCATGTAAACATCTTTCAGTATTCTTTTAGCTTATGCAGTTGGTAGAAGATTGGAAACTAAGAGAACTTGGAAACTAAATTGGAAATCTAGTCTCTTGTCCCCTGTGGAACATCACGCTTATGTCAATCTAATTAAAATTACATGTTAGATCCGCTCGCATACTCGCTACACTAACATCTAACAACATCCCATAGAGGGTCACGTCAGAGGTCAAATTCGGAACACCTCTAGACTTATTTTCTTCAATTACGTCAACACATAACCGATGATTTTGCAAGAGACGATTTGATTGGTTGATAAAATTTGACCTCTGACGTGACCCTCTATGGGATGTTGTTAGATGTTAGTGTGGCGAGTATGCGAGCGGATCTAACATCTAATTTTACTTAGATTGCGCTTATGTCTGAGTGATAACACAAGATGCAATCTAGTGACAAACTTTTGGTTCTGAATTATGTCTTTCACTCTCGACTCGGACTGTAAAATCCCAACAAATCTGAATGATTTGCCTACATGCTATGACTTCTTTGTCAAAATGTCCTCCAATATCATCAAGTAATCTGAAGCAAACTTCTTAGGATGTTGAAACACCCAATATTTCTGTCAAAAACTTTTTCATAAACCTGCTCCTCTTTCAAAATAGTATATTTTACTCTCTGCAATCATTATAGTTATTGAAATCTTGTAACACGAGAATGCTGTAGGTGTCTCTAATTTTCAGAACTATGGAGGAAACAGGTTTCCTCATTCGATTACGTAGGATTGCAACAGCCAGTAGGAATTTGAGGAGATCTGGTTGACAGCGACTCGTTTTCTGTTCGACATTTTGAAATTTTTTTTATACATAATTATAATTTTTGTTGAAAAGACGTTGTTTTCCACTAATTTTCTAATGTGTTTACTCCCAGTGGTTCTTCTCTATACCATACCTTATTCTCATCCGCAAAGTTTTCTCCAAAATGAAGAAAAGTCCGTCTATATATGGCAGGATGTGGCATGCACCCCCAGTCAATAAAAAAGTCTAGGGGCAGTATTTGCATTGGAGAAATGTGGCTCAATTATAATATCAATTTCGATCAATTCTCCTTTCTCCGTATCTGCTTATACCCTATCTAATACTGGCAAATGATCCGATGGTTTTAATTTCACTGTTCGCGATTCATCCTTGCAAAGTTAAACCCATCGTGAATTCTATCAGTTTTTAAAAACATTTCAATGCTTATATGAAAATTAAATTAATTTTTGGGGCGTAAAATTAAAACCATCGCGATTTTTGAAAATCGTGAAATTTAAACTTCGTGGAATTTAAACGAATTACAGTATTCAACATTTTTACGGTAATTTTTTTTTCATCTTTCATTCTTACGTTACTGATACCAGTTCATGAAACGATTTGTAATTTTTTAGCTTGAAACTTTTTCATTGAAATCATTTTAAGTTACTAGTAGAATACAGTAAAACACGGTTATAGCGAAGTCCTGGGGACCAGTGAATTTATTTCGCTATATCCGTAATTCGTTATATCAGTATAACGAATTCGTATAATTATATATAGCGAATTCACAATATGCATGTTTCCCCTCAAGTATTACTACCAAACATGTTAGTGAAGCAAATATTACAAAACATACCTTAGATAACTAAGGTTTTGTTATGAATTGAATTTTATATACAAAAGCTAAAAGAAAATAAAGTCAGTTCAACCTATCAAATTTTGAGATCTTTGAAAGTTCGTTATAAAAGATGTAAATTTCATTATATTTAACCTCAATGGGACTCAAAATCAGTTCGCTATGACGCTATACCCGTAAATTCGTTATATCAGACTTCGTTATAACCGTAAAATATTACAAAGATTTATTAAGAATTTTGCCGGGGACCTAGAACGACTTCGCTATATCCGTGAACTCGCTATATCCGTGTTCGTACTAAACTGTATAACTTTTAGAATAAAAATAACTTGGCTTTTACCTTTTTGCGTGGACCCTGAGGTCCACGCAGTAAATATATAAGCGAGGTTAAACCAGATGCCCTGGGCAAACGACGGGCTACGCATGCCCGAGAATGCTAGAAAGTTTAGACTGGTACCTGACATTGGTTAACGGGCGTAATTCCTAGCGACAGCGACTGGAATCGAGGGCAGAGAACCAGTGCTATAGAAAGTTCGCACCTTAGGTAACTTGCCCGTAGAATAATTCGCCCTATTCGAATTAAAATATACCATTCATTGGCAAATCGCGCCTTTAATTCTTCATATCGCATTTACATATTCATTGGCAGATCCGATTTTCTCTCTTTTACATAATTATACTTTTATATACAAAGTAAACATTGATTCTATGGTACAAGCATTTTAAGAAGTTATACAGTATATAGATACATGTAACTTAACAATCTGAATAAAAAAACCTCATTCAACGAATAGAGATAGCTTTTATAAGATAGAGCAAGTTTTCGCCGGCATTGGTTTTGTGCATCAAGGCTCGCAAAATAATTTAGTGCTTCAGCAAACAAAATATCGTTTGATAAAAGTCTGTAGCAACGGCTTTTAATGTGTGTGTGTGTGGGGAGGGGGGGGGGGGGTTCCGACAAAAAAATCTGCGTATTACAGAGCTGTGCTTCTCGTAAACCATCAGATCTCTATTTTTCATGATAAATTTCTTCCGTATAAATCCAGAACCCAGGACAGATGTCAAGTCCAAGTCAGTATGAGTTACACGTAGCAAAATAACTCGACCTTTTAAACTGACAAAACTAAAGGTCGCTAATCGGAGATATTCACAATTTTGCTTTGAGACTACAATCAGTTATAGGTAGGCAGATCATTGTAGAAAAAGTGAACAAACGTACATGAATATTCCCTACACCTAGAAATTTTCTTAATTGAATTTCAGTTAGAAAAAACATGCATATGGTTCACGTATTGCAGTCCTTTTTTACTAGTAAAGGACAGCAACTTGTTGTGTCAATTTATGTTGAATGCAAGTTTATATACGTAATAAATTTTACGTAAAAGCGCAATCAGTAACGCGCCTGAAAAATAATCCCAGGGTCGTAAGTTCGAATGATTTTTTTATGCCTATTCGGTAATATTTTAGCCATATTTCACCAGGGAAATTTAAATACTGTATGAACAGTTTTGAAAATGTTTGGGTTTCCCTGGCGGCCCCAAATGAGCATATTCTTGAAAGCCAGAGTAACGAACTTTAGCGTGCCAAGGGGGTTGTAATCATTTGATTTTGATGTTACTTGATACTTGACAGCATTAAAGAATTTTCAGGACAACTGAAATGACTTTGAATTTTCTTAATTCTTTCTTGAGATTTTATCATTTAAGTTATATATGGTGAAATGGTCAAGTTACTTTGGCTAAGATAGTGAGGACATGAATGTTGCTTTTTTTCTGTCTCTGTAACAAAGTGCCATAATAGGCCAACTTTACTTTACTACAGTTTCTCCTCGCTGTAGTTTTAAGCCATTTATAATCCTTGGCATTTCCTTTCTGCACACTCTTACAGTGCCCTTCGTGTCAGTGTTGGACTCAAAGAGAGTATAACAGAGAGCTGGGCTGGAAAAGGAATTTTACAGACTGGATGGTGTTATCTGTGCAGATAGGCTGGATCAATTGCATCAACACATTGTGTCCAACACCGTGAGGACTGCCAGCGACACCGTAATTATCTACATGTATGCGAATAAATTATTTGAAATGAAATATGCCTTTTTTAAAATTTCAATTTAATTAGCAAGCTCAGGATGTTTTATATTATGCAATCAAATCGAATTGCTTCGTGCGAATGGATAAAATACATGTATCTTATTTAAGAATACATTGTGATCAAATGGGATTACAAGACATTTTTCAAGAAAATAAAATTTAGTGCAAAATTTAAGAGTTGTTTATGTGGTTCCGTATTTTTGACGATTAATGTTTTTTTAAGACCAAGAAAGAGTGTACATGTTGGAACTAATAATTGTCTTTTCAATATTTCTCTCTTCAAGCCAGTTGTCCGTACATTGTAAATGCTGGGATTCGATAGGCCTTGGACGTCACTGTAAAGCAAACGATAGAATAAATAAAATATTTGCTCTGTCATTAACCTGCGTATAATTGAATTGTAGCTTGTTTCCGATGCTTCCAGCACAAAAAACCCCCGTGGGGATCCGGGTTAGAATAGGTCCTCAGTACCCTCTTGCTTGTCGTAAAAGGCGACTAAATGGGGCGGTCCTTCGGATGAGACCGTATAAACCGAGGCCCCGTGTCACAGCAGGTGTGGCACGATAAAGATCCCTCCCTACTCAAAGGCCGTTAGTGCCGAGCATAGGCAGCCCTTCACCGGCAATGGTGACGTCTCCATATCTGTGAAATATTCTGGAGAGGGACGTTAAACAGTATACAATCAATCAATCAATCCAGCACAAAAAAATGTTGCCAACGATGAGACTTTTTGGCCGGTACATACACAATTTCGTTTCTACCCTTTCTTTATGTTGATTATATATTATATATATATATATATATATATATATATATATATATATATATATATATATATATATATATATATATATATATATATATATCAACCTTGCATGTAATGAATTATATATTGTAAGATATGGTATTCTTGGAACCTGTGACGGCAAGCTCTAATAAAGTGACGTGGTGAATTGCGTATAAAACAGTTTTTGTGCATACATATAGGATAGGATCTATGGTTCTTATTGAAGCTGTCTTTAAGGCGATATAATCTTGTAATAAGGTTTTCAACGATGGAATTCTCATTGCTTCCTTCTTTTCAGGCGTCTGCTCATCAGATGACTAGTTTGCTCTAGCGCTAGATTCAACTGCACGAACATTGACATTTACATTGCGCTTTTCGGAATATCGCAAAGAATGGACACGTATCTTTCGATAACATCTACTGGTTCGGCCACCGTCTGACAATGTTCCTTGCACCGAGACTTCATTTCGAGGGATATAAACTTTGTATAACTGATTGATGGCTAATGCTTCTTGAGCTTGGGCTTTTATATTATGGTCTACTAGGCTCGTTGTGCCATTTGTCGGATGCCATCACCCAATTCTGTTGTGGATTCACCTGGATGGCGTTGTTTCATCGAAGTTTAGCAAGCCATCTGTTTTGATTTCTAGTACTACCAAACCTTTGTGTTAAGATTGTGAACAAGAGATAAGAGTACTGCGCAACAATATATTCAAGAAGTGGTGTGAATCAGGTGTGGATATTCAATCTTCCAAAGAACTTTTGGACAATTTGAAATCACAAGATTTACCAAAATCAGCAGCTTAAAACTTCTATGTGGTTTTTAGAGACCAGATCTTCCAACAGTCTATTGGAATTCCCATGGGTACCAATTGCGTTCCGTTATTAGCAGACCTATTTATGTATTCATATGAAGCAAAATTTTTGCAAAATCTTATGCGTGAAAAGAAGAAAACATTTGCTGTGGCCTTCATCTCGACATTTAGTTATATCGACGACATATTGTCAGTTAACAATGGTAACTTCAATTCCTATGTCGATACGATATATCATGGTGAGCTTGAGATAAAAGATACCACAGAGTCTGACACATTTGTTTCATACTTGGATATTTTACTTGAAAAAGACATTAATAATAATCTAACAACCAAGCTCTATGATAAACGTGATGACTTTAACTTTTCTATCGTCAACTTCCCTTACTTGTGCAGCAATATACCTTCATCACTTGCATACGGAGTTTATATATCTCAGTTGATTCAATACACAAGAGCATGCTCTACGTATGAACAATTTCTAAAACGAGGTATATTATTGACAAACAAGTTGATGAAACAAGAATATCAGCAGTCTCGTTTAAAGTCACTATTTCGTAAGTTTAAAGTTGATATAATGACCTTGTCAGCAAATACAATTTATCATAGAGTCAAATGCTGACTGACGTTATTCATACTAATTGTTAGTCCATTAATTCACTGAATTGACAACGGATTTTCCGTTATTTCCCGATCATGACAATGACCACACGGCGGGTGTGACCGGTTGGCAGGAGATGGTCACTCCTCCATGGCACCTGATACCACCTCTGATGTTTTGGAGGTCCGTGTATTCATAAGCGATAAAGCAACGGTTACATTAAGTGTCTTCCCTGAGCACCTCATTGTTTAGATACAATATTTGAGCCATAGAACAAGATTATTGGTCATGTTTGTATCTTTTTCTTTTTATCCAAGAAACCCGAACTGAAGACTTTTTAATTATTTATATCCGAAGATATATTTATTTTCAAAAAAGCCTTCAAATTCTCTTAAAAAGTGTTTTACACAATCCCACTCTCAAAGCAAATGTTCAGATTTCTCCATCGAAAAAGCTAGCGATGCCGCTCCTTCCCACTTTTTTAATCTCAATTCATTTGCCCTATCCGCAAATTGAATCAGCTTCTGATTTTTATGTGGGAAATACCCCTTATTGTGCTTCTTAATAGCGTTTTCCTTCATTGAAACAAAATCACAGCAGAACAGCTGTAGAGTACTTGCCTTTTTTCGACATAATTAATCAAAATATGCCTTTCCATCGATATTTATCTATTAAAATGTTATTTTCAGCACTTATATGTGAATTACAGTATCTTTTCTTCTGAGGGGTTTCTTCATTTCTCTTTATACACTTTTTTACAGGACCACACTTCAATTTCACTTCATTTTCTCAGAAGATTGACAACTATGAGGATCAGGATATCTTGAAAGTGCATCGGCATTATCATGTATGTGTCCTGGTCGATATTCTGTGGAAAAAGTATGTCTATCCATCTGCCAATGCGCACGTTTGGCTCTTTAATTTTGAAAACCACACTTAGTCTAAAGCTTGATCAGTCCTGACATGGAATTTCCTACCTAACAGGTATTGCTTAAAATATTCAATAAAGTATTTTACAGCCAACAGTTCTTTGTTCGTGACACAATAAATTTGTCTCAGCTTTGTTCCAAGTTCTACTAGCATATATATGAAATAACTAACACTTTCTCGGTTATTTTGAATCTGACTCGGAACGGCTCCAGTGCTGTTTTTACTTGGAAAGGTGTTTCATGATACTCAGGTGACCTATAAGGCCTGTGGGCCCTTTGTCTTGAATATATTTTCAAGATTTGGTTGTATATCTTTTTTAGGTCACCTGAGTCACTCAGGTGACCTATTGCTATCTGTTTTCTTCCGTCGTCGTATGTCGTTCGTCGTCAATCGGTCGTAAACGTTTGAACATTTTCAGTTTCTTCTCCGGAACGGCTGAGCCAATTTCAACCAAATTTGGTATACAGCATCTATGGGTAAAGGCACAGGCCTTTGGATCGCTTAAAAAAAATTGTGTGTAAAAAAAAAATAAAGGTATGGAACTCTTACACTGGGTACCCAATTTCGCTAATAAGATATTTTTTATTCTAAAGCTCTAAAATTCTACTTTATATTTAAATCTATTTATAGATAAACATTCTTCAATTCTACCAAAGCTCATTCCGAAATTCCATATATTTGTTGAGATATTCTGAAATCAATTTCAAAAATGACCTACTTTCTTTTACTCGACATTAGCTTGGGTCCCTGGTCATTCACATGTAAACAGACGGTGTTTGAAGTGCAGCGAAGAGTTGCATAGTATTTGCAAAACCTCTCAACAATTTAAAGTTGATTTCTTACTCCAGATTGTAACGTTTAAGTCCGTAATAATTCCTTTCGCGAAAAATTAATTTGAAAACGTCTAAGTTATCAACAACTGCACCGCCCTGTTGATTATGAATGTAAATGAAGCCATGGTAGAACAAATTTTTCCCGGAATGCATTATATACCTTTCGATTTTCAAAACAATTAGGCCGCTAAAATGTTGTTTGTGACTTAGTAAGATCATATGATCAAATTAAAGAAAAACCTTGTAAAGCTCGAATGCAAATGAGGAAATATCTATTAGGTTTAGAATAAATTCCAGGGAAAATTTGTCCCTTCGTTCCCGCTTTACATTTAGTGAAGGCCCAAGCTGATGTCGAGTAAAAAAAATTAAGGTCAATTTCGGAATTGATTTCAGAATATCTCGAGAAGTATAAGTAATTACGGAATGAACTTTGGTAGTAAAGAAATTTGTTTATATTTGAATAGATATGGATAGAAAGTAAAATTGTAAAGTATTTGATTTAAAACAATTTTAATGGCGAAAGAAGGTACCCTATGAAAAGAGTTCCATACCTTTATTTTTTTTTCAACACCTCAATTTTTAGCTCTACTGGTCAGAGACCAGAAGAGCTTATGCGATAGTAATGCGTCCGGCGTCCGTCCGTCTGTCTGTCTGTCCGTCTGTAAACAATTTTTCAAAACGCTACTCCTCCTACAATTTTAGTTTGATTTCAGTATAACTTGGCACACAAGTAGACTACACTAAGATACATAGAATAGTGCATCGGTTTTTGATTTCGATGAACGGTGTTGCCATGGTTACTAAAAATAGAATTTTCTGTGAAATTCCTTAAAAACGCTACTCCTTCTACAGTTTTGGTCTGATTTCAATATAACTTGGCACGCAAGTAGACTACACTAAGATACATAGAATAGTGCATCGATTTTTGATTTCGATGAACGATGTTGCCATGGTTACTAAAAATAGAATTTTCTGTGAAATTCCTTTAAAACGCTACTCCTTCTACAGTTTTGGTCTGATTTCAATATAACTTGGCACACAAGTAGACTACACTAAGATACATAGAATAGTGCATCGGTTTTTGATTTCGATGAACGGTGTTACCATGGTTACTAAAAATAGAATTTTCTGTAAAATTCCTTTAAAACGCTACTCCTTCTACAGTTTTTGTCTGATTTCAGTATAACTTGGTACACAAGTAGACTACACTTAGATACATAGAATAGTGCATCGGTTTTTGATTTCGATGAACGGTGTTGCCATGGTTACTAAAAATAGAATTTTCTGTGAAATTCCTTTAAAACGCTACTCCTTCTACAGTTTTTGTCTGATTTCAATATAACTTGGCACACAAGTAGACTACACTAAGATACATAGAATAGTGCATCGGTTTTTGATTTCGATGAACGGTGTTGCCATGGTTACTAAAAATAGAATTTTCTTTGAAATTCCTTAAAAACGCTACTCCTTCTACAGTTTTGGTCTGATTTCAATATAACTTGGCACACAAGTAGACTACACTAAGATACATAGAATAGTGCATCGGTTTTTGATTTCGATGAACGGTGTTGCCATGGTTACTAAAAATAGAATTTTCTGTGAAATTCCTTTAAAACGCTACTCCTTCTACAGTTTTGATCTGATTTCAATATAACTTGGCACACAAGTAGACTACACTAAGATACATAGAATAGTGCATTGGTTTTTGATTTCGATGAACGGTGTTGCCATGGTTACTAAAAATAGAATTTTCTCTGAAATTCCTTAAAAACGCTACTCCTTGTACAGTTTTTGTCTGATTTCAATATAACTTGGCAGACAAGTAGACTACACTAAGATACATAGAATAGTGCATCGGTTTTTGATTTTGATGAACGGTGTTGCCATGGTTACTAAAAATAGAATTTTCTGTGAAATTCCTTTAAAACGCTACTCCTTCTACAGTTTTGATCTGATTTCAATATAACTTGGCACACAAGTAGACTACACTAAGATACATAGAATAATGCATCGGTTTTTGATTTCGATGAACGGTATTGCTATGGTTACTCAAAATAGAATTTTCTGTGGAATTCCTTAAAAACGCTACTCCTTCTACAGTTTTTGTCTGATTTCAAAATAAGTTGGCACATAAGTAGACTACACAAAGATACATAAAATAGTGCAGTGGTTTTTGATAAGTACAAACCAGTAGAGCTACAGTCTCAACAGAGACTTCTGGTTTTTCTAAGCGATCTATAGGCCTGTGGGTAAAGGGAAACAAAAATTGTGAAATTCATAGCCCCTGCCCCCCTGGGGCCTGAGGGGTGGGACCAAAACTACCAAAATTACTGCAATCTTTAAAATTCTTATTCTTTACTCCTGGACATCTAGCAGACAAACTGTTAGCATGATGATAATCAGCATTGAGTCCTCTACCAATTTTGTGAAATTCATGGCCCCAGGGTCAGGGGTTCTGGGGTTAGGGTGGGGCTATATAGATCATATAGTAAAAGTGCATTATTTCTTTGAAAATCTACTTCTCTGCTCCTGGGTATTAAATAAACTAACTATGGATATAGTTATGATGAGCAAGATTACCTCTTTCAAAATTGTGAATTTTATGGCCCAGGGTCAGGGGTTCTGGTGTTAGGGCGGGGCTCTGTTGATTATATAGTGAAAATGCATTAATTATTTAAAAATCTTCTTCTCTCCTCCTGGGTATTAAATAAACTTACTAAGTACATAGTTATGATGAGCAAGATTGCCTCTTTCAAAATTGTGAATTTTATGGCCCCAGGGTCAGGGGTTCTGGTGTTAGGGCGGGGCTCTATTGATTATATACTGAAAATGCTTTTTTTTAATGAAAATCTTCTTCTCTGCTCCTGGGTATTAAATAAACTAACTAAGTACATAGTTATGATGAGCAAGAATGGCTCTTCCAAAATTGTGAATTTTATGACCCCAGGGTCAGTGGTTCTTGTGTTAGGGCGGGACTCTATTGATTATAGTGAAAATACATTAAATCTTCGAAAATCTTTTTTTCTGCTCCTGGGTATTGAGCAGATAAACTACCTTTATAGCATAGACCTAAATCAAAGGGACTGCCGACTTATGACGTCACAATCACTATCTTCTTGTGATTGCAGCGCCCTCACCGGGATGTATAGAAACAGACTTCCTGTAATGAAATCAATGTTGTCGCATCACGGATTTCTGCATTCTTTAAGGAAATAACAACAAATTACAAAAATCAATCACTTATCTAAGCTTTCTTCGACGAAATGATCTCGATTTACTACTTCGGAAGTTATAACTTTACGCTATGGAGTCGATGGAAATGTTTTAACTGCAGACATCAGCTGACTCTTGAATGCTGTCGATTATATTTTACGGTAGTACATGTTTATCTTCTTAATTATTTTACAAAATAAGGACACAATTTATCTACCAATATTTGAACAACGACCAATTTCAGATCTTCGCTGAATTAATATAAGTAATAAATATATTGTGAAGTGCCGTTTACCATAAGTGCTTGAGGACGGGACCCCCCTCCCCCTTTTTCGATATAGACCCCTGGGCTTTTTTCTCATAAATAATCTTTCATTGACTTATTTGTGGTAAGATCTATACCAAAAATTAGAAAAATTACCTAATGCAAACGTTCTTTAGAATCTACCCTAGTGGCCTACACTCTATATAAAAATCAACGAGAGTGGGGTAAAATTTTTATAGAATGTTAGTTTAATCAAATTTTCTGAATTGATAGGATAGATTATATCACAAATGTGTCATCCATATATAATTTATGTGAAAAAGTCTAACAGGTCCTGGGGTCTATATTTATGTGAAAAAGTCTAACAGGCCCGGGGGTCTATATTAGGTGGGGGGTCCTGTCCTCAATCACCTGTGCCGTTTACAGGATTTAGATCAACAACTTAATAAATTGAGACTAGATGTTCCCGTGAATGATCTACATAATTATGTATTTTTTAAAAGAAGTTGGATTTATGTAATTTATGTAATCGTGTTAATTCAGGATTACAACATTGTCAGTGTTGAAAAGATTTTCTAAGAGATTTTTTTTCATTTTTCCCCACAGGTTTTGTAGATAGCCTGTCCGCTTCTCAAATGAGAATAGGGGTCTGCCTTGCACACCAAACTCTATAGAAAATATTTTAGAACATGGTCATGCCATGTACCACCTGGTATGATGAGTTAAATGTGAAAGAACAAAGACTGGTCACAAACCTTCACAGGATTAAATCAACAAAAGTGCCAAGTGGTGTGTCCCATGTATGCACGGCTGAGTTGCACATGATTGCATTTCAAAGATTTAATTATCATGTTTAGAACTCCAATTTTTTTCAACTATACTGTGTATATCTAGAATGTGATTATAATTAACTTTTGTATATCATAACTCAAAGACAAACTGCATCAATATAAATATTAAATAATTTAATTTAAATAATTTAAAATCATTGTTATATTTAATTTTAGACTTTTCCTTTTCTATAGTGAGCTTATATTGGTGAGCACTGTATTAGGTGTACATGTGTGGCATATTTAATGTCTTTTTAAAATATTTATTTTCAATGTAATCAATCACAACTGCAAAAAGCAAAATCATAATTGCTGAGCATCATGTTCAATCTTATCAGCAGCTTTGAAGAACAAACACTAGTAAGTAATTATTTTATACATGCAAGATCTACTGCCACTATGATCAAACTGTTTGATC
>NW_026921345.1:180000-184282 GCF_032062105.1 Saccostrea cuccullata
TTTTTATATATGAACTTTTTTTTTCATCGAGCAGCATCTTGAGCAACCTCGCATGCATTTTGACAGCTTCTCTGTGATCATGGTCATCATCTGTCATGTTAAATACTCAAACTGTATAGCTTTTTTTACACATTAAAAACAAGATAAATACCTCAAACTCAATTATTGGAAAGTTGTTGCATGATGCTCAGGTGACCTATAAGGCCCATGGGCCTCTTGTTTGTTTACCATATAACCTAAAAAAGTTAACTTGTTGCTGAAACAATTGACATCTCTTTGGCTTTAATTTTAACCCATCTTGTTGGGTGCATTTAAAACTTCTTTGACTGTACTCAAATGTTCCTCGAAAGGGGCTCCAAACACAATAATATGATCCAAGTAAATTAAGCAAGTCTCCCACTGGAGACCACTTAAAAATTGTAGAGTTCTTTGAAACGTTTGTGCACTCCTTTTAATCCCATTGGCATGGTTAAAAATTCCCAAAGGCCATATTTTATGACAAATGCCATTTTCGGTATATCTGATACTTTATCAGGAACTTGATGATACCCGGCCGTTAAATCAAAAGTAGAGAACATTGAAGCTCCCGATACAGCGTCTAGACAATCCTGGATTCTGGGCAATGGGAGAGCATCATTTTTGGTAACATTCACCTTCCAGTAGTCAATACAGGGTTTTAAGATTTCCATTTTTATGTATAACTAAATTCAAAGGCAATGTCCACGGAGAATAAGATTTACGAATAATGGCTTGTTTTCCATATTCGTAATAAGTAAACTACATGTACTTGTAAATCTGCTTCCGCATAAGCAAGGGGCACTCTTCTAGGCGGTAGTTTTATGGGTTAGGCATTGCCAGTATCTATTTTTTTTTTGTTCATTAATAGTAACATTTACTAGATATAGATCATTCTTTGAAAAGGCATTATTGTATTCCAAAAGTAGGCCATAAATTTTTCTTTTGGACATCTTTCACTCCGTGAACATAATTTTTCCTGGAATACTCTTCGTTCCAGTTGGCCTTACTCATCGCAGACCTGGCTAACATTTTCAATAAAATTATTCATCATTTTCTGTTGACATCACCCGAATTTGATCTTTTAAGTCGATTTCAGACTTCTCTGAGTCGATACCGCCCATCAGAACTTTGGGTTTTTTTCCTCAATGAATTTTTCCATTTCTTTTTTATGATCAGATAAAATCTCTCTCACAATTGAACCAGCAATGTGTTAAATATCTTCCTACTTCACTGTTTTATCAACACTTTATTTGAGGGATTTAAGATCCTTCGTAAAGTATCGTCATGGCTGGATTGTGTTGCCGTTCAGGGGTTTTCTCCCTTGAGACAACTTGTGGGTCTCCCAATTCTGTATATTGGACAAAAGAACTATGAGTCAGGATTAAAGTGTATAACAATTTATTATTGCTTGTTCTGTTTAATTTGCACAATCCCTTTGAATGATTATCCCTATTTCTTACTCCCGTAGAAATATTATTTCTCTCCCAGAATGGGAATAAAATATTCTTAAATGGGAGAATTATGTTTTAGGGAATTTTATATAAATTTACAAAAGCATAAAAGTATTTATCTTTCCCAAAATATTGGGAGTTCTTTGCAATACAATTATATTATAGTCAGATATGGTTATGGGAGAGTTATTTTACCTCCCACTAATTTTCTCCCACAGATCAGTTCAATATTTATAAATATTAAAAAGTAATAATAAAATATGATACAAAATTCATCAGCTCCCAAAAATTAATTAATTGATAATGTAAATGGTAATTACCCAGCGACTATCGCTCCCATACATGCTGGCGATACGATGATAGCAGTCGAAGTGTCGAACAGACTACTTGCTCTGGTTTATATTGATGTCGGGCTCGATTGTCATGACGTCACGGCAGAGTGAAAATACCCGCCATCTTTGTTAGAGCAAAGAGGCCATGTTATGCTGCCATGCCGATCACTCTGACGAAAGGAAACACGCACCCGAGGGCGCGGATAATTACCGAGGGAAACATTCATAATACTTATCGCTTATGGACTTTGTAAGCATAAACAAAACAACCATGAACATTTTAAGCGTGACTTGGGAGTGCAAGATATCGAGGAACATACTAAAGACCTGATTTACTAAATACATGATAATTGACCTGATGAAAAAATATATCATAAAAATTATCAATTTAAACTTTACATTCCATATGTCCGGGGCAAAAATATTAATAGTAGTAGCTAATACTATACAAAATACGCTTTGAGTGGATAATAGGTAGATATTTTTGCTATGTATTAAGGTATATTCACAAAACTTGATGACCTGATATTTTTAAATGAAATGGAATTGCTGCAAATATTCAAATTTTATCAAACATTGAAATAAGCTTTATTTTCATATAAATATACAATAAGAATAAATCAGGTAATTTTTAAAAACCCATCACATCATTTAAAAATATCAGGTCATTAAAAAATATCAGGTCTTTAGTAGGAAATCCTCAGGTCATTTCAAATCATCAGGTCAATTTTTTCCTTAAATTCTGGCAAAAAGATTTGTCTCAAAACCATTGAAAGTGTTAAATTTTTCTAAAAGCATTTTAAAAAATCATTCAAAACCTTCCATTGAAATTCATTTAGAAAAATATCAAGTCCTCACTAGAAATATCAGGTCATTCAAATTATCATTTCAACAAGTTTTTGTAAGAACACCTTGATACAAAGAAAAAATTCTCAGTGTTATTTGCTAAAGTGTATTTTAGTATAGTATCATCAATACTTTTCTCCAAAACAATTGATTCAGAATGTTAAAATTGATAATTTTATGTGATATTTTTTTTCATCAGGTCAAAATATCAGGTCTTTAGTATATCAGGTCGTTAATATGTTCCAGAGATTGCAGGGAGTTTTTTGTTAAACTTGTACTATGTATTTCCACAGAAAATGTTACTTAATATAGTAACGGGAATAATTATGGAACCGTAACAATTGTTTCTCATGTTCACTCAAACTTGTGTCGACAGATTTTGTTGTACTATTATTTCTTGACTTAGGTGACCTAGTATTGATGTTTTCGGCTGAAAAAGATGTAACAGGTAATTTACCTGTTGGGGAAATGTAGCCTGAATTTATGACAGGTATAAACTTACAGATGATGATACTGATACCATAGGTAACAGGTACTTGAAGGTTGTTGCATTTTTAGGTTGTTAAAAAGGGAACACTACTTGTCTGTAATGCTATATTTGCTTGTGATACTGTTGATACATCACCTGACTCGTGGTGAGAAAAATACAAATGAAATAGGCGCATGTAGTTGAGCTGTATGTGTAGAAATTTGAGGGTATATGTCTGTACTTGTCAATTGCACTGAATTTGTGAAATGAACATATTTTATTCACAAAGTCAAAAGGATAAGACACAAGTTCTACAACTTAGAAAGATTTATCCTTATGAAGAATTTTATAAAATTGCAATGATGATAAAGTACAATTATTTTCAGTAACAAATCAATTAGCAGTAGTATACTGTCAAAACCTGTGAAATCGTCATAGCAAAATACAATTCTATATACAAATATATATAAATTAAGATTGTTTTAGCATCAGTTGCACATCTATAATGTACAAATAATTCAATGATAATAAATAACTCACTAGAAAATGTCTTGCTTTAGCATATTTGCTACAAACAAACAAAAATGGTATGAATCTTCTAATAGTCCTCGTGAGCAATTTAGATTGTCTGAATTTGTGAGACGCGTGTTCGAAACTGCTTTTGCAAGTAACGGATACATCACCTGTAAAGGGAGTCAATTTTTGTACCATAAGCATTTGATGGTTAAGATCATTGTAACTGGGCAGTATAACTACTCAACTACTCCTTTTTGAAAGGTGCAACAACGCCCTCTTGCGTTGTTACACTATTATTCATTCGTCTTACCGTCTTTTCACTTTGGGTGTAATTTCAATTTTTACGTCGAATTATCCCTTCATGTACAATGTATATATTTAATTGTAAGTGTGTGTGTGCAGAGAGAGAGAGAGAGAGAGAGAGAGAGAGAGACAGAGAACATTAATACACAACATAGAAATGCTTGTGATTTTCAAAAAAAAAAAAAGAAAATTAAATATTCCTCAACTCCCTCTCTCCGTTCCCCATTATTCCCCCTTCTTCTAACCAATAAAAGACAAGTCAACAAAATTGATTTTTTCCCAAAAAATATTTATTTATAAAAGTAAGCAAGTATCTCTTTAAAGATTATTTGCACAGACAATAAATA